>NC_053491.1:490020458-490297958 GCF_905171775.1 Rana temporaria
ATGACATGTAAATCTGCCTGATGATTAGATAATAAGAAATAAAAGCCGATCATATTAATCACCCCTGCCAGTGTTAAATGGTTTGTCTCATTCATATAAACTGATACATTCTGCTGGGGAGCTTGTGCTTTTGAAAAACAACAGACATGCTGGCTGGATCACCTGATGAAATTAGGAAAAAAAAGCCTAAAAAAAGGAAACTTATTACCGCCGTCACATCTAAGAATTGATGAGCTGCAATATAATAAATGTTTATTTTTAGTTTAATATCACTTCAAACTTTTCTCATCAGAGTAGAGAAAAGACGTCCCTCCTCCTAGGACACGAGCAAAACACTGAGGCATGCTGGGAGGGGGAGGGATTATCCTGGCCCGGCCCACAATGTTTTATTTTCCCAGTGTCAGATTCTCCTGTAGGTGGCAGTATAACCCAAACGTATCTGATCTGCTGTGTCCCTCATTGGGTGAGATATAAAGAGAAGAGTGACTGTGATTGGTGGGACGTCACAGAGAAGATCTTACAGGATAAATGACCAATGAGGAGGAATATTTCCTGTTCTATGATATCTCCCGTCATCCTCCATTGTGTAATGTCACTTCTTAGTTGGTAAAGTCCTACAAGAAGGTGACAGGAGGGTGTAAGGCCCACCACACACACAGTACAATCTGACCATACAATCTTTGTACAATCAGCTTTATATCTTCCAGAACTATGTAATATGAGGACCTCCCTAATCTATCCTATCCGTCTCTCTACAATCAGACAGATCCTCACTCTACATACTTCCTGGAAGATCTGACAGAGATTGTACAATCAGATTGTAATGTGTGTGGAGAGTATTAGATATCCTGGAGGATGCTGGGAAATAATGTGAGAGAATTCTGCTGAGATCTGATGACTCTTTATATTCTCTCTTCTAGGATCAGGGACAACAACTTGTCAGAGGAAACAAGAAGAGAACTAAGAAATCTGGAAAAGATCCGACCAGAAATGAAGATTTATTGATGACTCCGGAGGAAGAGACTCGGCTACAGCTGTGAATGGGGGAGGGGGAGGGGACATTGCTGTGAATGGAGGAGGGGGGAGGGGACATTGCTGTGAATGGAGGAGGGGGAGGGGACATTGCTGTGAATGGAGGAGGGGGGAGGGGACATTGCTGTGAATGAAGGAGGGGGAGGGGACATTGCTGTGAATGGAGGAGGGGGAGGGGACATTGCTGTGAATGGAGGAGGGGGAGGGGACATTGCTGTGAATGGAGGAGGGGGAGGGGACATTGCTGTGGGTGGTGGAGGGGACATTGCTGTGAATGGAGGAGGGGGAAGGGGACATTGCTGTGAATGGAGGAGGGGAAGGGGACATTGCTGTGAATGGAGGAGGGGGGAGGGGACATTGCTGTGAATAAAGGAGGGGGGAGGGGACATTGCTGTGAATGGAGGAGGGGGAGGGGACATTGCGTGAATGGAGGAGGGGGGAGGGGACATTGCTGTGAATGGAGGGGGAGGGGACATTGCGTGAATGGAGGAGGGGGAGGGGACATTGCTGTGAATGGAGGAGGGGGAGGGAACATTGCTGTGAATGGGGGAGGGGACATTGCTGTGAATGGAGGAGGGGGAGGGGACATTGCTGTGAATGGGGGAGGGGACATTGATGTGAATGGAGGAGGGGGAGGGGACATTGCTGTGAATGGGGGAGGGGGAGGGGACATTGCTGTGAATGGGGGAGGGGACATTGCAGTGAATGGAGGAGGGGGAAGGGGACACTTCTGTGAATGGAGGGGGAGGGGACACTTCGGTGAATGGAGGGGGAGGGGACATTGCTGTGAATGGAGGAGGGGGAGGGGACATTGCTGTGAATGAAGGAGGGGAGAGGGGACATTGCTGTGAATGGAGGGGGGAGGGGACACTTCTGTGAATGGAGGAGGGGGAAGGGGACATTGCTGTGAATAGAGGAGGGGGAGGGGACATTGCTGTGAATGGGGGAGGGGGATGGGACATTGCTGTGAATGGAGGGGGGGAGGGGACATTGCTGTGAATGGAGGAGGGGAAGGGGACATTGCTGTGAATGGAGGAGGGGGGAGGGGACATTGCTGTGAATAAAGGAGGGGGGAGGGGACATTGCTGTGAATGGAGGAGGGGGAGGGGACATTGCGTGAATGGAGGAGGGGGGAGGGGACATTGCTGTGAATGGAGGGGGAGGGGACATTGCGTGAATGGAGGAGGGGGAGGGGACATTGCTGTGAATGGAGGAGGGGGAGGGAACATTGCTGTGAATGGGGGAGGGGACATTGCTGTGAATGGAGGAGGGGGAGGGGACATTGCTGTGAATGGGGGAGGGGACATTGATGTGAATGGAGGAGGGGGAGGGGACATTGCTGTGAATGGGGGAGGGGGAGGGGACATTGCTGTGAATGGGGGAGGGGACATTGCAGTGAATGGAGGAGGGGGAAGGGGACACTTCTGTGAATGGAGGGGGAGGGGACACTTCGGTGAATGGAGGGGGAGGGGACATTGCTGTGAATGGAGGAGGGGGAGGGGACATTGCTGTGAATGAAGGAGGGGAGAGGGGACATTGCTGTGAATGGAGGGGGGAGGGGACACTTCTGTGAATGGAGGAGGGGGAAGGGGACATTGCTGTGAATAGAGGAGGGGGAGGGGACATTGCTGTGAATGGGGGAGGGGGATGGGACATTGCTGTGAATGGAGGGGGGGAGGGGACATTGCTGTGAATGGAGGAGGGGGAGGGGACACTTCTGTGAATGGAGGAGGGGGAGGGGCCATTTATGTGAATGGGGGAGGGGACATTGCTGTGAAAGGAGGGACCATTGCTGTGAATGGAGGAGGGGGAGGGGACATTGCTGTGATTGGAGGAGGGGACATTGCTGTGAATGGGGGAAGGGACATTGGTGTGAATGGAGGAGGGGGGAGGGGACATTGCTGTGATTGGGGAGGGTACATTGCTGTGATTGGAGGAGGGGGAGGGGACATTGGTGTGATTGGAGGAGGGGGAGGGGACATTGCTGTGAATGGAGGAGGG
Organism: Rana temporaria; assembly: GCF_905171775.1. Taxonomy (NCBI): domain Eukaryota; kingdom Metazoa; phylum Chordata; class Amphibia; order Anura; family Ranidae; genus Rana; species Rana temporaria. The sequence continues at coordinate 490,023,492 of NC_053491.1, forward strand.
GACATTGCTGTGAATGGAGGAGGGGAGGGGACATTGCTGTGAATGGAGGAGGGGACATTGCTGTGATTGGAGGAGGGGGAGAGGACATTGCTGTGAATGGAGGAGGGGAGGGACATTGCTGTGAATGGAGGAGGGGGAGGGGACATTGGTGTGGATGGAGGAGGGGGAGGGGACATTTCTGTGAATGAAGGAGGGGGAGGGGACATTGGTGTGAATGAAGGAGGGGGAGGGGACATTGCTGTGAATGGAGGAGGGGGAGGGGACATTGCTGTGAATGGAGGAGGGGACATTGCTGTGAATGGAGGAGGGGACATTGCTGTGAATGGAGGGGGAGGGGACATTGCTGTGAATGGAGGAGGGGACATTTCTGTGAATGGAGGAGGGGGAGGGGACATTGCTGTGAATGGAGGGGACATTGCTGTGAATGGAGGAGGGGGAGGGGACATTGCTGTGAATGGAGGAGGGGGAGGGGCCATTGCTGTGAATGGAGGGGCCATTTCTGTGAATGGAGGAGGGGGAGGGGACATTGGTGTGAATGGAGGGGGGAGGGGACATTGCTGTGATTAGAGGAGGGGGGGCATTGCTGTGATTGGAGGAGGGGGAAGGGGACATTGCTGTGAATGGAGGAGGGGGAGGGGACATTGCTGTGAATGGAGGAGGGGGCGGGGCCATTACTGTGAATGGAGGGGGAGGGGACATTGCTGTGAATGGGGGAGGGGACATTGCTGTGAATGGAGGGGGAGGGGACACTTCTGTGAATGAAGGAGGGGGGGACATTGCTGTGAATGGAGGGGGAGGGGACATTGCTGTGAATGGAGGAGGGGGAGGGGACATTGGTGTGAATGGGGGAGGGGCCATTGCTGTGAATGGAGGAGGGGCCATTGCTGTGAATGGAGGAGGGGGAGGGGACATTGCTGTGAATGGAGGGGGAGGGGACATTGCTGTGATTGGAGGAGGGGGGGCATTGCTGTGATTGGAGGAGGGGGAAGGGACATTGCTGTGAATGGAGGGGGGAGGGGACACTTCTGTGAATGGAGGAGGGGGAGGGGACATTGGTGTGAATGGAGGAGGGGACATTGGTGTGAATGGAGGAGGGGGGAGGGGACATTGGTGTGAATGGAGGAGGGGACATTGCTGTGATTTGGGGGGGGGGGACATTGGTGTGATTGGAGGAGGGGGAGGGGACATTGGTGTGATTGGAGGAGGGGGAGGGGACATTGCTGTGGATGGGGGAGGGGACATTGCTGTGAATGGAGGAGGGGGAGGGGACATTGCTGTGAATGGAGGAGGGGACATTGCTGTGAATGGAGGAGGGGACATTGCTGTGAATGGGGGAGGGGACATTGCTGTGAATGGAGGAGGAGGAGGGGACATTGCTGTGATTGGGGGAGGGGGAGGGAACATTGCTGTGAATGGAGGAGGGGGAGGGGACATTGCTGTGAATGGAGGAGGGGGAGGGGACATTGGTGTGAATGGAGGAGGGGGAGGGGACATTGGTGTGAATGGAGGAGGGGGAGGGGACATCGGTGTGAATGGAGGAGGGGGGAGGGGACATTGGTGTGAATGGAGAAGGGGGGAGGGGACATTGGTGTGAATGGAGGAGGGGCAGGGGACATTGGTGTGAATGGAGGAGGGGACATTGCTGTGAATGGAGGAGGGGAGGGGACATTGCTGTGAATGGAGGAGCGGGAGGGGACATTGCTGTGAATGGAGGAGGGGACATTGCTGTGATTGGAGGAGGGGGAGAGGACATTGCTGTGAATGGAGGAGGGGGAGGGGACATTGCTGTGAATGGAGGAGGGGGAGGGGACATTGGTGTGAATGGAGGAGGGGGAGGGGACATTGCTGTGAATGGAGGGGGAGGGGACATTGCTGTGATTGGAGGAGGGGGGGCATTGCTGTGATTGGAGGAGGGGGAAGGGACATTGCTGTGAATGGAGGGGGGAGGGGACACTTCTGTGAATGGAGGAGCGGGAGGGGACATTGCTGTGAATGGAGGAGGGGACATTGCTGTGATTGGAGGAGGGGGAGAGGACATTGCTGTGAATGGAGGAGGGGGAGGGGACATTGCTGTGAATGGAGGAGGGGGAGGGGACATTGGTGTGAATGGAGGAGGGGGAGGGGACATTGCTGTGAATGGAGGAGGGGGGAGGATGATATAGAGATGAGAAAACCCGACCCCAGAGGAGGAGAAGAATCATCACAGATGAAGTAATACACAGGACAGGACGGGGATTGTGTTTTATAATGAAGAAGGAGATAAAAACATTCCATATATAATGTGACTCGGGGAACACAGGCGCCATTTATCCCGACATTTATCTTACACAGCCCCTCCCCCTCCCCTCCCCCATGGACATTTATCTTACACAGCCCCTCCCCCTCTCCTCCCCCATGGACATTTATCTTACACAGCCCCTCCCCCTCTCCCTCCCCCATGGACATTTATCTTACACAGCCCCTCCCCCTCTCCCTCCCCCATGGACATTTATCTTACACAGCCCCTCCCCCATGGACATTTATCTTACACAGCCCCTCCCCCTCTCCTCCCCCATGGACATTTATCTTACACAGCCCCTCCCCCTCCCCTCCCCCATGGACATTTATCTTACACAGCCCCTCCCCCTCTCCCTCCCCCATGGACATTTATCTTACACAGCCCCTCCCCCATGGACATTTATCTTACACAGCCCCTCCCCCTCTCCTCCCCCATGGACATTTATCTTACACAGCCCCTCCCCCTCCCCTCCCCCATGGACATTTATCTTACACAGCCCCTCCCCCTCTCCTCCCCCATGGACATTTATCTTACACAGCCCCTCCCCCTCCCCTCCCCCATGGACATTTATCTTACACAGCCCCTCCCCTCCCCCATGGACATTTATCTTACACAGCCCCTCCCCCTCTCCTCCCCCATGGTGGGGGGGGGATCCTTGTCCTGTGAATGGAGTCTCCCCTCCCCCAATGGGTCACTGCCGGCCTTTCCACACGGACTCCGTGTCGCCCACATGGACTGATCCCTGCAGGAGAGATCAGAACTGGGTTTGTATGAAGCTGTGTGATTGGAGGAGGACAATACAGGAGGACCAATCAGAAGATCCCTCAGCCTGGGGGAGGGGTAAAATCAGGGGACAGAGGAGCCCTTGGAGAGTCCCCAATGGGGGATGGGATGGAAGTTTCTGATACATCAGTCTATGTATTGATCATTACACACACAGCAGGGATCGGGATCACATTCTCTACAATACTGAGCCACATTCTATATTATAATGGGATACAAATAGAGAAGCAGAATTGGTGATCGGTGATATTATTCAGGAACATTTCATGGGCCGCAGACCATCTTCTGCCGATCACATCCGAGGGACATTCCGGCCTTTTCATCTCATTTCATGTGGAATAAAACTTCTAATCAATAAAATGTCATGTACAATGTTAGGCCCCTTTCACACGGGGGGGCGGATCCGGCTCACTGTACAGAGACGGACTTGTTAGAGTCCCGCCCTCCTCTATGGGGAGATCGGAGGAGAACAGACCGCCTGTCCATTTTCATCCGATCATCCGATCCGACCCGCTGGACTGATGGCGATCGTATCGCTTTGGGTCCCCGGAGCTGAAGAACGGGGAGAGGTGAGTGTAAAGAAACCTTCCCCCGTCCTTCTGTGTGACAGTGACACCGATCGTCTGTTCCCTGATATAGGGAAAGACGATCACTGACGTCACACGTCCAGCCCCGCCCCCCTACAGTTAGAAACACACATGAGGTCACACTTAACCCCTACAGCGCCCCCTAGTGGTTAACCCCTTCACTGCCAGTGTCATTTTCACAGTAATCAGTGCATTTTTATAGCACTTTTCGCTGTGAAAATGACAATGGTCCCAAAAGTGTCCAATGTGTCCGATGTGTCCGCCGTAATGTCGCAGTCACCAAAAAAAAAAAAAAAACGCTGATCGCCGCCATTAGTAGTAAAAAAAAAATATTAATAAAAATGCCATAAAACTATCCCCTATTTTGTAAACGCTATAAACTTTGCGCAAACCAATCGATAAACGCTTATTGAGATTTTTTTTACCAAGAATATGTAGAAGAATACATATCGAAAAAAAAAAAAATTTTATATCTTTTTTGGGGATATTTTTTGCAGGAAAAAGTAAAAAATATTGCATTTTTTAAAAAATTCTCGCTCTATTTTTGTTTATAGCGCAAAAAATAGAAACCGCAGAGGTGATCAAATACCACCAAAAGAAAGCTCTATTTGTGGGGAAATAAAAAGGACGCCAATTTTGTTTGGGAGCCACGTCGCATGACCGCGCAATTGTCAGTTAAAGCGACGCAGTGCCGAATCGCAAAAAGGGGCCCGGTCCTTAAGCTGCATAATGGTCCGGGGCTGAAGTGGTGAAGGGCTGCATCTCTCTCATTGCATTATGGGAGATCCTGTCTTCTCCTCTCTATGGATCGGAATCTCCTTTTTCGCTCCTTTATAGATGTATACTTCTTATATTCTTCAATAAAATGTTTGAACAAAAGAAAATCTATGAAAGATTCACCAAAATTCTAATCAGCCAATCAACTGGTAAGAATTATTACACACCCTGATAATTGTAATCAATGTCCGACCTCCTCAGAGCCGCTTCACCTCCTCAATAGGAATCCTCACATTACAGGGAGATAATAAACATCTTTATATTACAATGTATCACCAGTCAGGATCTGAGGAGTAAGGCCCCTTTCACACCATCACACCCATCCCATCCGCCTCTCCATTTCTCAGGCCGATCCGATCGGGCCGCCCATTGACTTCTATGGTGAGACTAATGTCAGCGGATCCGTGTCTGCCGACACCCACCTGGCATCCGATCCGACAAGATCCACCGTCTGTCCTGGTTCCAGTCCAGTCTGCTGAATGGTTCCCGTCTGTCCTGGTTCCAGTCCAGTCTGCTGATTGGTTCCTGTCTGTCCTGGTTCCAGTCCAGTCTGCTGATTGGTTCCTGTCTGTCCTGGTTCCAGTCCAGTCTGCTGAATGGTTCCCGCCTGTCCTGGTTCCAGTCCAGTCTGCTGATTGGTTCCCGTCTGTCCTGGTTCCAGTCTGCTGAATGGTTGCTGTCTGTCCTGGTTCCCATTTTTGTACGAATTTTTCATTTTCGAAATTTTGAATTTTCGAAATTTCGAAAATGTGGAATTTTTGATTTTTTTTAATTTTAGAAATTCCGAAATCCCAAATTAAAAAAAAAATATTTTCGTTTCATTCGTTTTTTTCGTAAATGTCGTTTTTTCTGTTTTATTTGTTTTTTGCTTTTTCGGAATTCAGAAAATTCGGAATTCAGAAAATTTGGAATTCTGAATTTTCGAATTTCCAGATTTAAGAATTCCGAATTTCCCGAATTTACGAAAAAAGCAAAAAAACGAATGAAACAAAAACATTTTTTTTTTTTTGAATTTCCGGAAAAAAAACGAAAATAACATAAAACAATATATTTTTTTGGCAGTGCACATGTCTACCTGCCAGGCACTCGTACCACTCCTCCTCACTCCTGTGCCTTCTGTTACTGTTACCAGGAGCCGTGAGTAGGAGCCGTAAAGGAGCCTCCCTCTGCTCTATCGGGGACGTGACAGTAATAGAGGATTATAGGATTTTACAAGCATTATAAATCAGTTCATGCCGGGGATTCCTGACAGGCAGGGAGGGGGGAGGGGGAGAGAAGACGGCACATTACATGGTAAGACCTACCCCAAAAATAAGCCCTACTGTGTCTTTTGTTGCCGGTATTATAATAAGACCCAGGCTTATTTTTGGGGAGACAAGGTAAGAGAAGGGTTAGTTCCCCTGTAATAAACGTTCCATATTGGTGTAAAGGTCGCCCATAGGGGTAAAAAGTGCGGTGCAGAATTGTAAACAGTTGTACCTTTCATATCCTTTGCTTCCTGCAAAGATGCGAGTTCCCATTTTCCATCATTCAAAAGCTGCAAATAAATTCTCACACCGCCCAACATTCTGAGATGGGAATGAGGGACACCTACTAGCAAAGGTATGTAGGCATAGGACACGCCTCCTGTCACGCCCCTTAAAGGGGACATAACCCCAAAAAAGTTTAATGAAATCCACAAGTGCTTTTTTTTACCACTAATATTCCTTTTCATTGACTTTTAAAATTGACAAATGCAGCAATTTAACATTTGTAAGAAAGGTTTAGCGCTGGGAAACACTTTATGATAAAAGATAAAAAGTGCATTTTATGTACAACTTGTAGCGCCGGGTGACTTCCAAGTAGCGGTGATATTGAAATTTAGAGGGCGGTCAGAGTACTAATGACTCTGATCCAAATTACAATCTTCAAATAGGGTCTCTGTTTCAGCTTGGCTGTGCTGTGGGCTCATTCTGTTTTTGCTGGGGTGCTATCCCACCCCAGGGCGACAGGTGGCAGCAGCAGAGTCGAGACTTGGGTGTTCTTTTCCAGCAGCCAATCAGGAGGGAGTTTCCTCGCTGGGCATGCTGGGAGAGGGTACTTATGGGACAGACGCCATTGAGTCTGGATCTTCTTCTTCCAGTGTGGCACCCACCTTTAGGGTGACCTCATCACAGCGCCCCAGCGTTATGGCCTACCTAGCCGGGGTGCGCGTGTCACGTGGTGTTCCTGGTTCCGGGACCATGTTGGTCCGGAACGTTTGAGCAACGGCGGGGACCCAGTGATCGACTGGGTTCCCACTTTTGAAGATCCCAAGCGGTAGAGCTGTTTGGTGGGGAGTCCGTCTGAGGAGCGCCAATGAGAGGCTGGCAGTCCAAAAGGATTTCAACAAACCACCGGGGATCGAGGTAGCCGGACACTGAAGGACTGATCACCTGTCAGTCAGTACCTGGGCGACGTTAAGGAGATCCAGGCGTAATTCTTCCGAGGAGGATTGCATTCGCAATCAGAGAGGGCCTGTGGCAGAGGCGTCTCCCTGAAGTTCATTCCAAGGAGGGTCTGTGGCAGAGACTTTTCCTCAAAAGGTTCGAGTGATACTCCGGCTGCCGGGTCAGTGAGAGGGGCCCATCCCGGTCAGCGAGAGGGGACCGTCCCGGTCAGCGAGAGGGGCCCGTCCCGGTCAGCGAGAGGGGCCCGTCCCGGTCAGCGAGAGGGGCCCGTCCCGGTCAGCGAGAGGGGCCCGTCCCGGTCAGCGAGAGGGGCCCGTCCCGGTCAGCGAGAGGGGCCCTTCCCGGTCAGCGAGAGGGGCCCTTCCCGGTCAGCGAGAGGGGCCCGTCCCGGTCAGCGAGAGGGGCCCGTCCGGGTCAGCGAGAGGGGCCCGTCCGGGTCAGCGAGAGGGGCCCGTCCGGGTCAGCGAGAGGGGCCCGTCCGGGTCAGCGAGAGGGGCCCGTCCGGGTCAGCGAGAGGGGCCTGTCCGGGTACACTAAATCCACTCAGTCAGGAGTGGTGTGGAAAGTGTTATATATGGGATCAGGACTGTTCCAAATACTACGCCTGAATCTGCTGTTCTTCTTCCAAACTCCATCCTTTCATCACCGGTTCATTGTTTTTACCCGGCTGGGTAATAAAGAGAACAGAAAAGACACTTGTTGCGGACATTCCTTTTACTATCGCTATATACGCCATTCACCCCTAGGAATTCGGGGGGGGGGGGGGCCACGAGGTAAATGTGCCGCCCAAAACAACCATCAGCTCCTCCGGGGGTAGTGCTACAAACTATATAGATCAGACATATGAGGAGGAAAGAGGGACTGAGGGACTGTTCCAAATCAGCAACAGTCCCTCCAAATCAGCGACAGTCCCTCCAAACCAGCGACAGTCCCTCCAAACCAGCGACAGTCCCTCCAAACCAGCGACAGTCCCTCCAAACCAGGGACAGTTGGGAGCTGTGCATTCTCTCCTCAGGCAGTACGTTTACCAGTCTCCTGTCACTGGACTTCCTGTGTCCCATGATTCTTATCCCCTCCTCTCTTCCCTCCCCTGCAGTAATTTGCCCCGCCCCCGAGCAGAGCTCATCCATGTGGAAGTAGTCATGTGACGCCCCTGTCTCTGTCTCCTCCCATCCTGTGAAAAGCCCCTCATGGTATTACACAGACAGCCCCCCCATCATATCAGTTTATAATGGAGAGAAACAAAACAGAGAAAGGGAGAAGAGATAACAGGAGAACAGATAACACTTGTAGCGGTACCCCCCATGGGGGCTGCTGATTGGCTCTATACCCCACTGGCCCCCCGACTCTCTTACCTCTGACACCCCAGATTCCATTCTAAAGGGTCACATTAGTAATGAGAAACTCACACAAGATCACTGAACCACTCAGAAATGTTTACTGAGATAAAGAATGAACACAATGAAAGTTATGAATGAACACAAGTTATGATCGACACAAAGTATTGCTCGGTGCACATACATACATATACGTGTAACCTGGTGATAGGCTGAAGAGGTAGATGTGGAGAGGTGCACAAGGGGGGTAAATATCCAATCCCTCTAACACATGTATTGAGGACCTTCCCACTGAGGCCTCAGCACACAAACCAGCATAAAATATACAACACATGCACACAACGACACAGTGCGAGTTCTGACAATATCTCACACAATGGCTCCTCCCCCTATGTTGTACTTCAGAGCACAACTCCAAGTGGAACAATAAAGCTTGTAGAAGAAGAAAACGATGAGCGTTCCTTAGATTCCGGGTGTCTTCAGCTAGCCTGGTGTTTACACTGCAGTGTGATTTTGTGTTTTGCTTGTAACCCAAAGGAACACAAAGAAAAGGGAGCAAAGCAAGAAATCTGCTGATGTTTCCTCAGACTGAAGAACGATCCCAACTTGTAGATCAGGGTGACCAGACGTCCCCGGTCTCCGGAGACAGTCCCCGGATTGAGGACACTGTCCCCGGACCAAGTCTGTCCCCCGGTTTTGTCCCCGGATTGAGGACACTGTCCCCGGACCAAGTCTGTCCCCCGGTTTTGTCCCCGGATTGGATTTGAACGGGGGCTGGGGCAATTTCAAAGACAGTCAGTGCAGAAATAAAAAAAAAGAGATTTTTAATACAGCTTACCTGTAAAATCTTTTTCTTGGAGTACATCACGGGACACAGAGCGGCATATTCATTACTATATGGGTTATATGGAGTACCTTCAGGTGATGGACACTGGCAATCTCAAAAACAGGAAGTGCCCCTCCCTATATAACCCCCTCCCATAGGAGGAGTACCTCAGTTTTGTAGCAAGCAGTATGCCTCCCAAAATGGTCCCCAAAAGAGGGGTGGGAGCTCGGTGTCCCGTGATGTACTCCAAGAAAAAGATTTTACAGGTAAGCTGTATTAAAAATCTCTTTTTCTTTATCGTACATCACGGGACACAGAGCGGCATATTCATTACTATATGGGATGTCCCAAAGCAATGCTTACAATGAGGGGAGGGAGAACATCTTCCCAAGACAAAAGGATTTAATTTAGAGATATACTCAAATCATAATAAATCCAACTTAGTTGAGAAAAAATAATTTTAAATTTTTAAATTTAACTCAAAAGGGAGCCCCCGGAATCCGAGGGTCTCAAACTGCAGCCTGCAGCACTGCCTGCCCAAAGGCTGTATCAGTATTCCTTCTTACGTCCAACTGGTAGAATTTTGTAAACGTGTGGACAGAAGACCAGGTTGCCGCCTTGCAAACTTGAGCCATAGAGATCTGGTGGTGTGCTGCCCAGGAGGCGCCCATGGCCCTAGTAGAATGAGCTTTTAATAATAACGGAGGAGGCAACCCTTTCAAGCCGTAGGCCTGAGTGATTAACTGTTTAATCCACCTCGAGATGGTGGATTTTGCAGCTGCCTGCCCCTTCTTGGGCCCATCCGGTAAAATGAACAACACATCTGTTTTCCGCATCTTCTCTGTAGCTTTAAGATAGGCCTTCATGGCCCTGACAATATCCAAGGTATGCAGCAACCCTTCTTTTCTGGAAGTAGGTTTAGGAAAGAAGGATGGTAATACCAAATCCTGGTTTAGATGAAAACTGGATATAACCTTTGGTAGGAAGGAAGGATGAGGGCGGAGAACGACCTTGTCCTTATGCAAAATAAGATATGGTTCCTTACAGGATAAGGCTGCCAGTTCCGATACTCTTCTGGCGGAAACTATGGCGACCAAAAATACTAACTTCCTTGTCAGTAGAACCAAAGGAATTTCAGCCAACGGCTCAAAAGGTTGTTTCTGTAAACTTGACAGAACAAGATTTAAATCCCACGGACAAAGCGGGGATTTAACTGGAGGATTAATACGTAAGACCCCTTGAATGAAGGTCTTAACTAGCGAGTGGGTGGCCAGCGGCCGCTGAAACCACACTGACAAAGCTGAAATCTGTCCCTTGATTGTGCTTAATGCCAGTCCTTTATCCACTCCTAGCTGGAGAAAACTTAATACTCTATCGATGGTAAATTTGCGAGGAAGCCATCGCTTGGACTCACACCAGCCTACATAGGCCTTCCAGACCCTGTAATAAATCACCCTAGAGACCGGTTTCCTGGCTCTGATTAGGGTAGAGATTACTTTCTGAGACAGACCTCTACCCCTGAGAATCAGGGATTCAGCTTCCAGGCCGTCAAATTTAGATGCCGTAAGGCAGGGTGGAGGATCGGACCTTGCGATAGCAGGTCTGGCCGTAGAGGTAGAGTCCAAGGGTCTCCCACTACCATCTTCAGGATTAGTGAATACCATGCCCTTCTGGGCCATGCTGGAGCTACCAGGATAACTGGTATGTGCTCCACCCTGATCCTGCGCAGCAGGCGGGGTAGTAACTGGATCGGGGGAAATGCATAAAGAAGTTTGAACTGATACCAAGGGCAAACCAGCGCATCGGTTCCGCAGGCCATCGGATCCCTTGAGCGGGATATGAACCTGTCTAGCTTCTTGTTGAGTCTTGATGCCATGACATCCACGTCCGGCACTCCCCATCTTTGGCAGAGTGTCTGAAAGACCTGTGGATGTAGAGACCATTCCCCCGGCAACAGAGTCTGGCGACTTAAGAAGTCCGCCTGAAGGTTGTCCACTCCTGGAATGAATATTGCCGATATGCAGGGCACATGAGCCTCTGCCCATCGGAGAATCAAGCTCACCTCTCTCTGAGCGGCTTGACTCTTGGTTCCCCCTTGGTGATTTATGTATGCCACAGCCGTGGCATTGTCTGATTGAATTCTCACCGGGAACCCCTGCAATTTGGACGTCCAAGCCCTGAGGGCTAGTCGAGCAGCTCTGAGCTCCAAGATGTTGATGATGTTGATGGGCAACTGCTTCTCTGGCTTTGCCCAAGTACCCTGGCGAGTGCAACCATCCAAAATTGCTCCCCAGCCCGTCAGGCTGGCGTCTGTGGTTACTATCTTCCAAGCCACTGGGCTGAAAGACTTCCCCTTCAGAAGATTCTGAGGGTCTAACCACCAACACAGACTTTGTCGGACTCCTGATGAGAGCGGCAAAGGGATATCCAAGGCCTGTGGCCTCCTGCTCCATGCTGACAGGATGGCTGCCTGCAGGATGCGAGTGTGGCTCTGGGCGTACGGTACCGCCTCGAATGTGGCCACCATCTTGCCTAGTAACCGCATACATAGGCGAACAGTTGGTTCTCTCTTGCTTAGAACCAGTAGGATTAACTCCTTGATGGCTTTGATCTTTATCAGAGGTAGAAACACCCTTTGTTGTTCTGTCTAACCTCATGCCGAGATATTCCAACTGCCTTGTGGGCTGGAATGCTGACTTTTCTCTATTTAGGACCCAGCCGAACCTCTCGAGGTACTGGACTGTGAGGGCCACTGCTCGTTCCAGGCCAGGAGACGAGTGATCTATGACTAGGAGGTCGTCCAGGTACGCTAGGATCGTGACCCCTTGGATCCTTAGCTTGGCTAGGATTGGAGCTAGGACCTTCGTGAACACCCGGGGGGCCGTAGCCAACCCAAAGGGAAGCGCCACGAATTGGTAATGACGCAAAGCCACCATAAAGCGTAGAAATCTTTGATGTGGCTGATAAATTGGAACATGAAGGTAGGCATCCTTTATGTCTATGGATGCCATGAAGTCGTCCTTCTGGAGTGTGGCAGCTTGTCGAGAATGCTGGCCTCCCAAACCTCGGAAAAGAGACGCAGTCTTCCCCCCACCCTTGTGGGTGGGGGCGCCCCCTCATAAGGCCGGCTTGGGGGCTGGTTTTGCTGGTTTGCGAAACCACTGCTTCTTGCCTCCAGCGGCCTGTCCCTGCAAATTTGTTGTTAAAGTTAAAGTTTGATCTTGCAGGAGGCCGTCAATACTGTTTGGTATTGGAGGGCCCCTGCCCAGGGGAGTACTGTCGTTTAAACTCAGGGCCTCGAAACTTTTTCTTGGCTGGCAAAAGAGTACTTTTGCCGCTTGAAATGGTCTAAATGTATTTATCCAGGTCTTCTCCGAAGAGTCGTTCTCCATGGAAGGGGAACCCTACCAGGAGCTTCTTGCATGGGGGCTCTGCCTCCCAGCTCTTTAACCATAAGAGTCTTCTCATATGGATAAGGGATAACGATAAACGTGACGCTTGCTGGATAGAATCCTTAATCGCATCTACCGTAAAGCGTATGGCCCTAGGGACATCCGAAAATTCTTCTGCCTGCTGGGCAGGAATAAGTTTAAGCATCTGCTTAGTTTGATCCGATAATGCTTGTGCAACCCCAATCGCAGCCACAGCTGGCTGCACTACTGCCCCTGCAGTAGTGAAGGAGTTTTTAAGTAGCGTTTCCAAGCGTTTATCAACCGGATCCTTGAACACCTGTATGTTTTCTACAGGGCATGTTAAAGATTTGTTAACACATGAAATGGCTGCGTCCACCGCCGGGGTTGCCCATCTCTTGGAAAATTTCTTTCCCATAGGATATAAGGCAGAGAATCTTTTAGGTGGTAAAAAGATTCTATCTGGTTTGGTCCAATCTTGGAACATAACTTCCTCTAGCAGAGGGTGGATCGGAAAAACTGCGTTGTTTTGAGGCGTCCTTAGTGAGCCCAAAGCTGAAACCGTTGACACTTGGAGATCTGGTACTGGCAAGTTGAATGCTCTATGGACCAAGTCCGTTAAGGCTTGAACCCACCAGCTCTCCCCTTGGGAGGCTGCCCCAGACTCCTCCGTATCCGGGTCCTCGATCCCTGAACCTGCTTGGTCCCTGTCCAAGAGGTCGTCCAATTCCCCTGCGGAAAGGACCTCCTCCTCTGAGGGTCCACGCTCGGGCGACGGAGATCTATTCCGTTTTCTGCCCCGCATAGCCTTGGCTATCATTTTTTCCATTCTTTTTTCCATCTCTTTTAAAGAGGTGGACAGCACCTCGTCCGTGACCACCCTAGGGTTGGACTGACCCGTGTCAGCCCCAGCCCCAGATCCCGATGGCCCCACCAAGGTTCCCTCTCGGGAAAGCAGCGGCATAACCTTGTCCGAGACCTCAGACTCTCGGGGGGAGTCCCCACCTCTTGTACCCTCTGAACCAGATGCCATGGTACAATACCGAGGTACGCCCGCTAACTTAACGGTGTTTGGAATTATAAATAGTTATTTACCCAAAAACCCTTTGGGGGATAAAAAATGCCTTCTCTCCTTTTAATGGTTCTTTTCTTTTTTTTTTTTTTTTAAACCAAAGAGAGAAAAAACATCCTTTCCCCCTTAGTAGTATTGCCAAAAAACTGCTGAGAGAGGAAAAGAAAAAAGAACAGCCTATCTCTAGGCTCCAGGACAGTCTTTGAAGACTGTAATATCTTTTTTGGCCACTGTGTGTCCTCGGCGCCCCGCGCTGCCGCTCTGGTCTCTTCCTCCTCAGTTCCAGCAAACACTGAGCTGGGAACGAATGGAAGGGCCGCCCCTTCCTTTAACATGCTGGCCCGCCCTTCCCCCCTCAGCTAACGGCGCGAAATTGCGCCCATAACACGGGGACGCGCGCGCGCCCGCCGGTGGGGGGGGGGGTGGGGTGGAAGGAGGCCACACGAGGAGGCAGAGTTTGTCTGTCATCCACCAGGAGGAAGACCTTGGCAGCAATCGCCTGGAGGCTTGCAGGTAAGCACAGCTCTCTTACACAGACCTCTCTCTAATGCTTTACAATACTACCAGGGAGGTCACCCTTATGGGGAAATACACATAGAGCCATCCTATCTTTAAGACATGTGACTTACTTTGCCAGATGCAGCGCATAACTTTAGGCATGTCCCCTGTGAACCCCCCAGAAAAACCTGCTAAGAACCAAGTTCCGCAAGTTTCCCCTCACTTACCTGCTCCATGCCGCAGGACTTTGCACAGCAAGAGGCCCAATCTTCCCCATCTCCGTGGGGCATTGACCTTCAGGCCCTGGGTTCCTATGAAGGATCCACTGTCCTGGGCCCATATAGCACTCTGGCAACAGAAACATTAGGCCCCCAAAGGTTTTTAAGTCAACAGAAAGCATTATGGGCTATACCCCATTGGTTTGGGGTCCGGTTACTGACCACTTTAGCGCTGAGGCCTTTGGACAGAACCGGTTAGCCCACCTTAATCCCAAGGATGTGGAGGCAAGCTAAACCATGACCAACACCTAAGACACTGGCGTAAAAACTGAGGTACTCCTCCTATGGGAGGGGGTTATATAGGGAGGGGCACTTCCTGTTTTTGAGATTGCCAGTGTCCATCACCTGATGGTACTCCATATAACCCATATAGTAATGAATATGCCGCTCTGTGTCCCGTGATGTACGATAAAGAAAAGGCTGAATTCCCCCCCTCCCCCGCTCTGCCGCTCCTTCTAGCTCAGGGGGTGTATTTTCTCCATTATCTGGGCCCCTTCCTGATGATCATGTCGGAGCGGAGGGAATATTTCTTCAGTTTCGGGGGCGTGTCCATTCAGCTCCTCCCACATGTTCTTCTGCCTTGGCTCAAGTCCCGGCCAGCCGCCTGCCGATCTCATTGCCTTCCCTGGCAGAGTGATCTTCCTCAGCCCCCCACCCAGTAGTATCCGGGGGGCCCGGAGAGTGAGACGTGACAGGCTGTGTGTGGCGGGCAGGGGCGGCAACGGGCAGAGAGCCGCTGATTGCAGCCATTACTAGTAAAAAAAAATATGTCCCCGGATTTGATTTTATAAATCTGGTGACCTTATTGTAGATTCCTCTTTCCATGTGTGAGTAATACAGTCCTGACCTTACAGCGCGGGGGAGAAGAGCAAGGCCCCAACGTCTGGCTCTATGATGTCTGTGAAAGAGCAGATCCACATCCGTGGAACTACAAGTCTCACCAGCAGTCTGTAGGAAAGAAACTCAGCAATACAGTTGTCTCTACTTGGATGGGCAGGTGCCCCCTCACCACCATGGACCCCAGTAGATGTTCGACTCCGTCTGGTGTCCCCGTTCAGTGAAGATGGCGCCACCGCATGGTAACTCCCGGGGGGCTGGAAGGCAGGTGGCTCCATAGGGGTGCACCTGGGCACACCCTAATCACTCCGTGCACCTGGGCACACCCTAATCACTCCGTGCACCTGGGCACTCCGTGCACCTGGGCACACCCCAATCACTCCGAGTATTATCACTTTGTTTGCCAGCAGGGGGATGGGAAAGGATTCCTCACTGACCAGCTCTGCCATAAGTGTGTGTATATTATACATACAGGGGGAGCCCCCCACATGTGGGTTTGAGGTGCACACCTATGCACTGCCCACTTTAACCCTACACCCCCTTCCTGTACACACTGCACCCCTTAACCCTACACCCCCTTCCTGTACACACTGCACCCCTTAACCCTACACCCCCTTCCTATACATACTGCACCCCTTAACCCTACACCCCCTTCCTGTACACACTGCACCCCTTAACCCTACACCCCCTTCCTAAATACACTGTACCCCTTTAACCCTACACCCCCTTCCTATACACACTGCCCCTTTAACCCTACACCCCCCTCCTATATACACTGTACCCCTTTAACCCTACACCCCCTTCCTATATACACTGCCCCTTTAACCCTACACCCCCTTCCTGTACAAACTGCCCCTTTAACCCTACACCCCCTTCCTATACATACTGCACCCTTAACCCTACACCCCCTTCCTAAATACACTGCACCCCTTAACCCTACACCCCCTTCCTAAATACACTGCACCCTTAACCCTACACCCCCTTCCTAAATACACTGCACCCCTTAACCCTACACCCCCTTCCTATACATACTGCCCCTTTAACCCTACACCCCCGTCCTATACACACTGCCGGAGCCGAGATACCCGGAAGTAACCCCCGGGAGAGATGTCGCCGACAGCGAGGTGATTTTTCATTGGATGCACTAAGGCAGAAAAACACGAATCTTTACATCCCCTTTAAGGAAATAAAAGGTGCGAGGAGCACGGCGCTGACAGCCGGAATAATACAATAAAGTGCAACTGCAGAGCATACAAAATAAAGTGCAAAATTATCCAACAATACAAACAATATATATCAAGCATGTAGCCAGTGAAAGCTTGAAAAACATGTGCAAATAATCATAAACTTCTACAGGTGTTGCTGTGCTAGAAATAGTTCAAATCAATATTAAGCATGTGACCAGTGAAAGTCCACATAAACATATAGCAATTCTCAGGTGAAAAGTTCCTCTCAGAAGTGCTGCTGTGCTGGAAAACACATATGATGCTGTACACAGGTGTATATGGGACCCCCCCCCCTTATGGTTGGACTCACCAGACCCAATGGAGCCCCAAGCAGTACTGCGTTGCAGGTCAGGTGGGCTTAGTATGGTGAGTGGGGGTGATGAAAACGCCAACTCCTGGGTGCCATCCTTCAAGGTTCCCTAGGTGGAGGGCAAACGGATGAACATCAATTACCAGTCCATTGATCAATAGATTCCCTCACAACCTAACTGCAATCACACGGGCATCACATGTGACGTCACCGCGCTGCCGCTTTTATCACTCAGTATCTTCCTCAAGCATCACCCCTGCTTCCCTACTGGGGCCCTGGTGTGGCCCTCACAGATACTCAACAAATGGTGAAGGAGGAACGCCTGCCGTGTGGACAGACAGGATGTGCAGAGCCGTGTCATTGTGCCCACTTCACTGACAGCAGAGCTCAGCAGGGGGCCACACAGTTAGGGCCCCAATCACATCTCAGAGGGGCCACACAGGGTGACAATCACACCTCAGAGGGGCCACACAGGGTGACAATCACACCTCAGAGGGGGCCACACAGTTAGGGTGACTAGGCATGTGCAAAAGGGAAAAATTTGTTTCGTTTCGTTTTAATTCGTTATTTAATTAATTTCGTTAAGTTAGATTCGTTACATGTGTTAAAATTCGTTTGCGGAATTCGTTCGTTTTCGACCGAATTTCGAAAAATCTGGTCAAATTCGAAAAATATTTCGACCACATTCGAAAACAAATAGTCTCTTTTCGAATAGAATTCTTTTTCGAATTATATTCAAATTTTTTTTTTTTTTTTTTTTTCGAATTCCGATCGAATTTCGTCCACGGGTTTTCGATTCGGAATCAAAAACGTTCGTTCGGATTCGGTAAATTCATTAATATTGCAATTCGGAAATTCGTATGCATCCGAATAATGAAAAATTTGTCCGAATTTCGATTCGGAACAAAACGAAATGCACATGCCTAAGAGTGACAATCACACCTCAGTGGGGGCCACACAGTTAGGGCCCCAATCACACCTCAGAGGGGCCACACAGTTAGGGTGACAATCACACCTCAGTGGGGGCCACACAGTTAGGGTGACAATCACACCTCAGAGGGGACCACACAGTTAGGGTGACAATCACACCTCAGTGGGGGCCACACAGTTAGGACACCATTCACACCTCAGTGGGGGCCACAATCTCACCTCAGAAAGAGTTTCTCTCCTCCATCTGGTGACCTCACTTCCTCCCCAGTGCAGCCTGTAGAGGTCAGTCAGTCCTCCATCCTCTGGGGGGCGCTGTGTACATTGTGTGTTCCCGGGGGAAGGGGAAAGGAAGCGCACACCTCTGATCTGAGAGGAAATCTGAGACTGTGAGTAACCATGAGGAGAATTATGTGTGGGGGAGGGGGGAGGAATAATTATAATAAGAAAATCTGAAGGTCGGAGTAACAAATGATACAACAGATGAGAGTTTTCTCTACTGAATAATAGAAAAATGCCAAAAGCTCAAAGACGCTGAATAAAAATGTGTTTCTATTATGAGGCTCATACATCCCATAATAAGAGGTCTGGGCCTTGTTTGGACTCATGTAGACGGCTGTGTCCGGCCCTATAGTGTAAATGTGGCCCCTTCACCCGCCAGGGAGGGAGCCCACAGGGGCCACACACAGCCGCCAATCACCGCCCACCAATACACACAACTACCTGACTAGAAAGGTGTGTGGGAGGAGAAATGTGTGCGCACAGCTGTGGTGACTGAGGTACTGTCCACCCATTGACTTGTATAGGAGTGTGTGTATATAGAGTGTGTGTATATATAGAGAGTTTGTATATATAGAGAGAGTGTGTATAGGATGTGTGTGTATATAGAGAGTGTGTATATATAGAGAGTGTGTGTATAGAGTGTGTGTATATAGAGAGTGTGTGTGTATATATAGAGTGTGTGTGTATATAGAGAGTGAGTGTATGTGTGTATATATAGAGAGTGTGTGTATATAGAGAGTGTGTGTATATAGAGAGTGTGTGTATATAGAGAGTGTGTGTATATAGAGAGTGTGTGTATGTGTGTATATATAGAGAGTGTGTGTATATAGAGAGTGTGTGTATATAGAGAGTGTGTGTATATAGAGAGTGTGTGTGTATATAGAGAGTGAGTGTATGTGTGTATATATAGAGAGTGTGTGTATATAGAGAGTGTGTGTATATAGAGAGTGTGTGTGTATATAGAGAGTGTGTGTATGTGTGTATATATAGAGAGTGTGTGTATATAGAGAGTGTGTGTATATAGAGAGTGTGTGTATATAGAGAGTGTGTGTATATAGAGAGTGTGTGTGTATATAGAGAGTGAGTGTATGTGTGTATATAGAGAGTGTGTGTATATAGAGAGTGTGTGTATATAGAGAGTGTGTGTATAGAGTGTGTGTATATAGAGAGTGTGTGTATATAGAGAGTGTGTGTATATAGAGAGTGTGTGTATATAGAGAGTGAGAGTGTGTGTGTATATAGAGTGTGTAGTAAGGTGATCAGATTTTTATAATGAAATCCGGGACATATTTTTTTTTTAATTGGTAAATTATTTTATAAGCATATTTCCCTCAAATGATATAAGCAGTGTATGGGATGATTGTATGATATATATATATACACACACACACACACGATGATTGTATGATATATATACACACACACGATGATTGTATGATATATACACACACACACACGATGATTGTATGATATATACACACATGATGATTGTATGATATATATATACACACACACACACACGATGATTGTATGATATATACACACACGATGATTGTATGATATATATATACACACACACACACACGATGATTGTATGATATATACACACACGATGATTGTATGATATATACACACACGATGATTGTATGATATATATATACACACACACACACGATGATTGTATGATATATACACACACGATGATTGTATGATATATATATATACACACACACACACACACACACACACACACACGATGATTGTATGATATACACACACACACACGATGATTGTATGATATATACACACACACACACGATGATTGTATGATATACACACACACACACACACACACACGATGATTGTATGATATACACACACACACGATGATTGTATGATATACACACACACACACGATGATTGTATGATATACCGTATTTTCCGGCGTATAAGACGACCCCCTAATTTTCCAGGAAAAAATTTGGTTTTGGGATATACTCACTGTATAAGACTACCCCCTTTTTTTCCAAGCCCCACTGTGCCATTACATGCCCCCACTGTGCCATCACATTACATGCCCCCACAGTGCCATCACATTACATGCCCCCACAGTGCCATCACATTACTTGCCCCCACAGTGCCATCACATTACATGCCCCCACAGTGCCATCACATTACATGCCCCCACAGTGCCATCACATTACTTTCCCCCACAGTGCCATCACATTGCATGCCCCCACAGTGCCATCACATTGCATGCCCCCACAGTGCCATCACATTACATGCCCCCACAGTGCCATCACATTACATGCCCCCACAGTGCCATCACATTACTTCCCCCCACAGTGCCATCACATTACATGCCCCCACAGTGCCATCACATTACATGCCCCCACAGTGCCATCACATTGCATGCCCCCACAGTGCCATCACATTACATGCCCCCACAGTGCCATCACATTAAATGCCACCACAGTGCCATCACATTACTTTCCCCCACAGTGCCATCACATTGCATGCCCCCACAGTGCCATCACATTGCATGCCCCCACAGTGCCATCACATTACTTTCCCCCACAGTGCCATCACATTACTTTCCCCCACAGTGCCATCACATTACTTTCCCCCACAGTGCCATCACATTAAATGCCACCACAGTGCCATCACATTACATGCCCCCACAGTGCCATCACATTAAATGCCACCACAGTGCCATCACATTACTTTCCCCCACAGTGCCATCACATTGCATGCCCCCACAGTGCCATCACATTGCATGCCCCCACAGTGCCATCACATTACATGCCCCCACAGTGCCATCACATTAAATGCCACCACAGTGCCATCACATTACTTTCCCCCACAGTGCCATCACATTGCATGCCCCCACAGTGCCATCACATTGCATGCCCCCACAGTGCCATCACATTACTTTCCCCCACAGTGCCATCACATTGCATGCTCCCACAGTGCCATCACATTAAATGCCACCACAGTGCCATCACATTGCATGCTCCCACAGTGCCATCACATTAAATGCCACCACAGTGCCATCACATTACATGCCCCCACAGTGCCATCACATTGCATGCCCCCACAGTGCCATCACATTAAATGCCACCACAGTGCCATCACATTGCATGCCCCCACTGTGCCATCACTCACGTTTTGCAGGCCGGTGACAGTCTCCGTCTGCTGCGAGCGTCCATGATTTCAAAGCTGCGCGCCGTCTTCTCAGCGTGTCCTGTGATTGGCAGAACACAAATTTTCCCAGTAGCGCCTCTGTTCTGTGTTCCGCCAATCACGGATGCCTTCTCATCTCGTCCGAGGATGAGAAGGCATCCGTGATAGGCGGAAAACAGAACAGAGGCGCTACTGGGAAGATTTCTGTTCCGCCTATCACAGGACAGCGAGGACGCTCTGAGAAGACGGCGCGCAGCTTTGAAATTATGACGATCGCAGCTGCACGGAGACCGTACCCGGCGTATAAGACGACCCCCGACTTTGGATGCATTTTTTTGCATCCAGAAAGTCGTCTTATACGCCGGAAAATACGGTATATACACACACGCACACAATGATTGTATGATATACACACACACACACACACGATGATTGTATGATATACACACACACACACGATGATTGTATGATATATATACACACACACACGATGATTGTATGATATATATATACACACACGCACACAATGATTGTATGATATATATATACACACACACACACACACGATGATTGTATGATATACACACACGATGATTGTATGATATATATACACACACACACACGATGATTGTATGATATATACACACACACGATGATTGTATGATATATATATATATATATATATACACACACACACACACACACGATGATTGTATGATATATATATATACACACACACACACGATGATTGTATGATATATATATATATATATATACACACAATGATTGTATGATATATACACACACACGATGATTGTATGATATACACACACACACACACATGATGATTGTATGATATATATACACACACACACACACACGATGATTGTATGATATATACACACACACACACACACACACACACGATGATTGTATGATATATATACACACACACGATGATTGTATGCTCTATACACACACACACACACACACACGCGTTATTTCTCACATTTCCTCCATCAGATAAAACAAACAAAAAATAATTTTCTTCGAATGTTTGGGGATATGACTACCACATGTTAAGAAGATAAGATAGAGAAAAAACTTGGATGGGGGATGGGGGCGGCAACATTCAGGTCCAATCCGGTGAGGGGCGGCTCCAGACAATTATTTTGGTGGTGCTCGGGGTAAAAGCGAGGGTACAAATGCGGCGCACTACCTGTGGCCAGCAAGTGGCGGTTTCTTCATGGCGTACAATGGTGATCAGTATGTCCCGGCCTCTGTATACCAATAAAAATCCCCAAAATGCAGCACAACCCCACACTTCCTTTAGGCCCCTTTCACACGGCGGCGGGAGGTGTGGTGGCGGTAAAGCGCTGCTATTTCTAGCGGCGCTTTACCGTCGGATTTGCGTCGGTATGCGGCCGCTAGCGGTGCAGATTTACCCCCGATAGCGGACGAAAAAGGGTTAATACCGTCTGCAGAGGCGCACTGCCGCGGTGTCCCATTGCTTTCAATGGGAAGGAGTGGTGGAGGATCAGTAAACACACCGCTCCGAAGATGCGGCTAGCAGGACTTTTGGAGCGGTCCTGCTAGCGCACCGTACCAGTGTGAAAGCCCTCGGGGTTTTCACACTAGAGAAACAGCAGCCGCTGTTTCAGGTCAGTTTGCAGGCGATATTTTTCAGCTCAATCGCGCCTGCAAACTGCCCCAGTGTGAAAGGGGTCCTTTACAATTCTACAAGTGGAGTTATAAGGCCCCTTTCACACTGGGGCGGGGGCGACATTGGCTGTAAAGTGCCGCAATTTTTAAGCAGCGCTTTACCGTCGTTTTTGCAGAGGTATTCGGCCGATTTCCCCGACTTGTTCATTCCTCGACTTATTTGGGGTAGGCGGTACACTTTGGGGGTGGAGGGTCAGCCATGCCCCGTGACCTTTGACAACCCACCTTCTGACCTTTGACCTCTGGGGGAGGTCACTGTTCCAATTCCTAAGTCCTAGCCTAATTCTTCAAGGGGAAACCCTAACCCGAAAAAGGGTTAAAACCGCCGGAAAAATGCTGCTGCAGCAGCGCTTTGCCAGCGGTTTAGCTGCGGTGTCCCATTGATTTCAATGGGCAGGAGCGGTATACACACCGCCCCTTCACCGCTCCGAAGATGCTGCTAGCAGGACTTTTTTTTTTTTACCGCCCTGCTAGCGCACTGCTCCTCTGGGCTGTCACACTGGAGAGACAGCAGCGGCTGTTTCAGGGCGCTTTGCAGGCGATATTTTTAGCGTTCTAGCGCCTGAAAAACTACCCAGTGTGCAATGGAAAAAAATTAATGTATAAATGAATGTCCAGTGCAAATCAACCAATGTATTGCAATATGATAGTGATGGTGTCACCCCCCCTCCCCCCACTGCAAATTAGCAGAGCTTCAATGTGCAAATAACGGTGACACCCCCCCTACATACAATAATAATAACATAGGTTCAAATCAAGCCGTGTATTAGAACATAGTAGTGATGGTGTCACCCCCCCCCCCCCCCCCCCTCTGGAAAAGGTAAGAAATATTGCGGAGCTGCGATGTGAAAATAGTGGTGAGACCCCCCGATTATATAATTATAATAAAATGTACAATTGATGGACATATTTTACATTTTATTATAATTATATATAGGGGGGGGGGGGGGTGTCACCAATATTTACACATTGAAGCTCTGCAGCAATATTTCTTATATTTTGTAGAATTTTGGGGATTGTTATTGGTATGCAGAGGCCGGGACATACTGATCGCCATTGTACGCCATATACGTCCCGGGGTTGCCCACCACATCCCTGCTGTGCTGGATGGATATAAACATTGCTGCTTGTCCTGCTAGGGCTAGGCTGTCAGCGATGGGTATGGGTGCTGTCCCTGAATCCAGAGACATAATTGGTCCGGGGACAGTGTCCTCAATCCGGGGACTGTCCCTGGAAACCGGAGATGTCTGGTCAGCCTAGTGTATATAGTGTGTGTATATAGAGAGTGTGTGTATATAGGGTGTGTGTGTGTGTATATATATAGTAGCCCAGATTCAAGAAGCTATTGCGCCCGCGCAATAGCTGTTTTGCTCCCGCGTAGCGAATGCCCCTGATTCAGGAACATCGCTACGCGGACTGCAGCCTAGGATATGACAGGCATAAGCCTCCTTATGCCTTCATATCTCAGGCTGCATTCTTGCGTTGGCCGCTAGGGGGCGCGGCCATTGTGATCGGCGTATAGTATGCAAATTGCATACTACCACCGATTCACAAAAGTTGCGCGGGCCCTGCGCACGCAAGGTACGGAGTTTCCGTACGGCGACTTTAGCGCAAGGTTGCTCCTGCTATAGCAGGGGCAGACAATGCTAAAGTATAGCCGCCCTTCCCACTCGTGAAATTTAAATTTCACGTCGTTTACGTAAGTGATTCGTGAATGGCGCTGGACGCCATTCACGTTCACTTAGAAGCAAATGACGTCCTTGCGATGTCATTTGCCGCAATGCACGTCGGGAAAGTTTCCCAACGGAGCATGCGCTGTTCGCTCGGCGCGGGAGCGCGCCTAATTTAAATGATTCCCGCCCCCGGCGGGATCATTTACATTAGGCGCCCTTACGCCGGGCTATTTAGCATAGCGCCCGCGCAATTTACGGAGCTACTGCTCCGTGAATCGCGGGCATATCAAAATATTTGCGTGGGCGCAGAGCAAAAATCGTTGCCCTTTGCCCACGCAAATATTGCGCGGATTTACCTGAATCTGGGCCAGTGTGTGTATATATACAGTGTGTGTATATAGAGAGTGTATATAGGATGTGTGTGGGGCTCCCTGACAGGGAATACTCCGCAATCTACACTGGACAGTAATGGAGGGAAAATTAAATGTCAATCCAGTCCCAGTAATAAGAGGGGGGGACACATTCCACACAACACTAGAAGGGGGAACTCTGTGTGTCGGGGGGGGGGGGGGGTTTCTCAGCTACACCTCAGAGTGAGGAGCCGTCCTCCATCTTGTGTCAGGTCAAAGGTCATTGGAGGGAAAATTAAATGTCAATCCAGTCCCAGTAATAAGAGGGGGGAAGAGGGGGGGGCACATTCCACACAACACTAGAAGGGGGAACTCTACTTCCTGCTCTGTGTGTCGGGGGGGAAGGATTTCTCAGCGACACCTCAGAGTGAGGAGCCGTCCTCCATTTTGTGTCAGGTAAGAGGTCATTGGAGGGAAAATCTTCTCCTTCCTCTTCCATAGAAATGTCCCCTCCAGAGACGGCGCCCCCCACAGCTAGAGACACGGAGTAACATTTATAAAATGAATGGAGTTTTCTTCTCCATTATTGATGAATATACAGAAAGCACAGATAAGACCGGACACCTCATCCTTCTGAGGTAGAAATCCTCTCACAGTCACAGCCCTGAGGAGCCAATCACAGCCACCATCCCCCGCACACCTTTTCCCACCCCCGCATACCTTTTCCCATCCCCCGCACACCTTTTCCCATCCCCCGCACCCCACACCTTAACAGGGCGCCCTTCATGAGGGAAAGTCGCTCTCAGGTTTCTGCCGCGGTCACTTGTGCTGCGTTTTTTTTAATGCAACAAAATGTGCGTCTGCTTGCCGCATTTTGGGCGTCATTAACAATGAATAGCGACACAAACGCAATGTGTGTTTTACAGAAAAAAATACACAATTTTGCGC
Source organism: Rana temporaria (assembly GCF_905171775.1). Lineage (NCBI taxonomy): Eukaryota > Metazoa > Chordata > Amphibia > Anura > Ranidae > Rana > Rana temporaria. Next base: position 490,049,225 of record NC_053491.1, read on the forward strand.
ACATTTACAAAATCCTCAGATGTGTTTGGAGCCTGAGGCCCCGCCTACACTTGGGGTCGCCTCACACCACATGCAGTCCAGTTTTATTCTGCATTAAAAAATGCATGAAACCCCCTAGGGTACAGCTCTTAACCACTTAAGCCCCGGACCAAAATGCAGCTAAAAGCCCAGGCCAGGTTTTGCGATTCGGCACTGCGTCGCTTTAACAGACAATTGTGTGGTCGTGCGACGTGGCTCCCAAACAAAATTGACGTCCTTTTTTCCCCACAAATAGAGCTTTCTTTTGGTGGTAATTGATCACCTCTGCGGTTTTTATTTTTTGCGCTATAAACAAAAATAGAGCGACAATTTTGAAAAAAATGCAATATTTTTTACTTTTTGCTATAATAAATATCCCCCAAAAATATATATATATATATATAAAAAAAAAATCCTCAGTTTAGGCCGATACGTATTCTTCTACCTATTTTTGGTAAAAAAAATCGCAATAAGCGTTTATTGGTTGGTTTGCGCAAAATTTATAGCGTTTGCAAAATAGCGGATAGTTTTATTGCATTTTTATTAATTATTATTTTTTTACTACTTATGGCGGCGATCAGCGTTTTTTTATTTTTTTTTGTGACTGCGACATTGTGGCGGACACTTCGCACAATTTTGACACATTTTTGGGACCATTGTCATTTTCACAGCAAAAAATGCATTTAAATTGCATTGTTTATTGTGAAAATGACAGTTGCAGTTTGGGAGTTAACCACAGGGGGCGCTGCAGGAGTTATGTTTCACCTAGTGTGTGTTTACAACTGTAGGGGGGTGTGGCTGTAGGACTGACGTCATCGATTGTGTCTCCCTATAAAAGGGATCACTCGATCGATGCAGCCGCCACAGTGAAGCACGGGGAAGGTGTGTTTACATACGGCTCTCCCCGTTCTTCAGCTCCGGGGAGCGATCGCGCGCGGGGGGGGGTGGCTAGAAACGAATAGCCGCCCCCTCATCCTGGATCGTTTCCAGAGCTACCAACCGCCGCATGTAACATGGGGGGGGGGTCCCGATCGGACCCCCGACCCGCGGAAAGGCAGGGACGTACGGGTACGCCCATCTGCCTGTACGTGCCATTCTGTGGACGTACACATACATGCGGCGGGCGTTAAGTGGTTAATAGGGATACTATAGTTCCAGGACTGCCAGTGCCTAGGCCCTGACTAGGGTAGATTGTGCTATGTGATGATATTGTCTGTATGCTGTTTCACAATGTTCACCTGTACGCCCGAGTATTGTATTGCACTTTGACTGAAGCGATGTTCGCTAGGATAATACACCTGTGTAGTGTGTGTGTGTTTGTTATGTTTTTATAAACAATAAAAAAAAAAAGTTAACCTTTAAAAAACGCATGAAAAGTAGGTTAGTTGGTTTCCAATGGAATAGTTCACACCAGGGCGGTCAGTTCCAGAAAAATAGTAGAACGTGCTGCATTTTTCCTGCACTGGACTGTATTGGAACGCACTAAAACGCATGAAAAAGGCACTGAACTGGAACGCATCAAAAACGCATCACACTGGACCCTAGTATAGTAAAAGGAGAAAAGAAAAGCAGCTGGAATGCATCCAGAACTGCATCAAAAACACGCATGCAGAAACGCATCCGGGACGGATCTGCGGTGAGTTTTTGTGGTGTGAACCGGCCCTGATGGTTGGGAAGGAGGGGGATGGTAAAATGCGGTGGTGTAGCTCTGGGTAGACATGCCTTAGTTTTGTTCTGAATCGAAATTTAGACCATGTTTTTGTTATTCAGAAATTTGGATGTATCCAAATCTCCGAAATACAACAGTAAAAGATTTAAACAAATCTGAAATAAAACAATTTTTTTGGAACAAAATTCTAATAGTTTTCAAATCAAATTTGAATTTCTGAAGAAAATAAAATAGAATTGAAGAGAAAAAAAAAAGAATAGAAAAAAATCGAAAAAAAAAAAAGGAACAAAAAAATCGGGTAAAAAATAATAGAAAATAAATAACAGTGAAAAATAGAATGGAAAATGAAGGAATAGAATTAAAAAAAAATTGAATAAAATAAAGATAATATCACCATCTTCTAAAATTTTAATTTTCAAATAGAATACATTTTGAATACAATCAAAAGATTAGAAAAGTAAAAGTAAAGCAGAATAAATAGAATAGAAAATTAAGGAATAGAATATGATAAAAAGAATAAATCAAAAACAATATAACAAGTTTCTAAAATTCAAATTTCAAATAGAATAGATTTGAATACAATAAAAAATGTGAATAAAGAATATAATAACATAAAACATCACTTTCTTCCAAAATTCTTATTTTGAATAGAATAGAATTAATATTTGTATAGAATAAAAAATAAATTAATAGAAAATAACAGAATAGAAAAAAACTGAATAGAAAATAAAATAGGGTAAAAAAGAATAGAGCATAAATAACAGAGAAATATAGAATAGAAAATGAAGGAATAAAATAAAAATAATATTGCCATCTTCTAAAATTTCAATTTTCAAATAGAATACATTTGAATACAATACAAAGGAATAGAATATAAAACAATAGAATATAAAAAGGAAGAGTAAATTAGAATATAATAACATAATAATATCAAAAGAATATAACAAGCTTCTAAAATTCTAATTTCAAATAGAATATATTTGAATACAATAGAAAATAATTGAATAAAAAAATAATAATATAATAACATAGAATATAACTTTCTTCCAAAATTTGAATTTTAGAATGGAATTCTAATTTTCCAAAGTCTGAAAATGTTAAACTAAAGGAATTCTGAAAATGAAATAAACAAATTTATCTAAACGCTGAACTGATATTTGTGGTTCTGCACATGTCTAGCTGTGGTTTTACCATTCATTGGCCTGGATTCAAGAAGCAATTGCGCCTGTGTAACCATAGGTTACACAGCGCAATTGCTGACTTGCCCCGGCGTAACGAGTGCTCCTGATTCAGGAACCTTGTTACGCCGACTGCAGCCTAAGATATGCGCGGCATAAGGCTCTTATGCCCGCATATCTTAGGCTGCATTCTTGCAATGACCGCTAGGTGGCGTTCCCGTTGTGCTCAGCGTATAATATGCAAATTGCATACTAACACCGATTCACAACGTTGCGCGAGCCCTGCGTGCGCAATTTACGTTGTTTCCGTACGGCGGTTTTTGCGTAAGGCTGCCCCTATTAGCAGGGGCAGCCAATGTTACATATACCCGTCGTTCCCGCGTCGCGAAATTTGAAATTTACGTACTTTGCGCTGGACGCCATTCACGTTCACTTTGAAGCAAATGACGTCCTTGCGACGTCATTTGCCGCAATGCACATCGGGAAAGTTTCCCGACGGAGCATGCGCTCTACGATCGGCGCAGGAACGCGCCTAATTTAAATGATTCCCGCCCCCTACGGGATCATTTAAATTGCGCGCGCTTACGCCGGGCATTTTGCCGGCGCGCCCGCGCAATTTACGGAGCTTCTGCTCCGTGAATCGAGGGCAGCGCAAAAAAATTGCGGGGGCGCAGGGCAAAAACGTTGCCCTGCGCCTCCGTAAAAAAAGCGCAATTGTTACTGAATCCGGGCCATTGTGTGTAGAAAGCAGCCACACACTGAGTAGAAAGGTCTGTCCCCGGCCAGCATGCTACAGAGTAGGTCTCTTGCTCTCTGTGGGGAAGCAGTGGTCTCTCTGCAGAGGTCTGACACACCCCCTGCTGAGTCACACTTCTAGCTCTGCAATAAGTAAAGCTCACCCTCCTCACTGATATTTCAGGTATTTATACAGCACTTTACATGTATACATTCCCGTCAGCTGATTGGAGGGCTCTTAGTCAGCAGGGGGGGTGTCAGACCTCTGCAGAGAGACCACTGCTTCCACACAGAGAGCAAGGCTCCTTCTCTGTATCATGCTGGATGGGGACAGGCCTTTCTACTCAGGATGTGGCTGTACAGGGACTGCAAGAGGCTGATACCAGGTCAGATTCTTCCACTGCCTCCATGATGTCTTCATAAACACAGAGCTGCATTAATTTCTCTCTTATATATCAGATTGAAGTGTGACCCCCCCCCTAGATCCTTCTCCATCATGGAGTCCCCCCCCCCCCAATTGTATGACACCATCATATTTACAGCCCCTCCCTCCCCCCAGTCTGAGGACAGTGCAGTAATGTCTGTTAGGCTGGCAGTGAGATGAGGGCTCAGCAGGACACATGCATTGTGCAGATCTACTAAGGAGGAAGCAGAGGCTGCGTATGGAATGAGCCAATAGAACGGCTCTCATGTGAAGGTTCTTTTTACAGCACCAATCACACACACAGGACTCTATAGAGCAGGGATCTCCAAACTGCGGCCCGAGGGCCAGATGCGGCCCTTTGCTTGCCTTTATCAGGCCTTTGGGGCACTGTTCCTCTCACTGATACTAAATGCTATTCCTCTCACAGACACCAACTATGGGGCACTATTCTTGGTACTGACGCCACTGATGGGACTCTATTCCTCCCACTGACACCAATGATGGGACACTATTCCTCCCACTGACACCAATGATGGGACACTATTCCTCCCACTGAAACCAATGATGGGACACTATTCCTCCCACTGACACCAATGATGGGACACTATTCCTCCCACTGACACCAATGATTGGACACTATTCCTCCCACTGAAACCAATGATGGGACACTATTCCTCCCACTGACACCAATGATGGGACACTATTCCTCCCACTGACACCAATGAGGGGACACTATTCCTCCCACTGACACCAATGATGGGACACTATCCCTCCCACTGAAACCAATGATGGGACACTATTCCTCCCACTGACACCAATGATGGGACACTATTCCTCCCACTGACACCAATGATTGGACACTATTCCTCCCACTGAAACCAATGATGGGACACTATTCCTCCCACTGACACCAATGATGGGACACTATTCCTCCCACTGACACCAATGAGGGGACACTATTCCTCCCACTGATACCAATGAGGGTGCACTATTTCTCCCACTGACACCAATGAGGGGGCACTATTCCTCCCACTGACACCAATGACGGGACACTATTCCTCCCACTGACACCAATGATGGGACACTATTCCTCCCACTGATACCAATGAGGGTGCACTATTTCTCCCACTGACACCAATGAGGGGGCACTATTCCTCCCACTGACACCAATGACGGGACACTATTCCTCCCACTGACACCAATGATGGGACACTATTCCACTGACACCAATGATGGGACACTATCCCCCCCTACTGACACCAATGAGGGGGCACTATTCCCCCCTACTGACACCAATGAGGGGGCACTATTTCTCCCACTGACACCAAAGAGGGTGCACTATTTCTCCCACTGACACAAATGAGGGGGCACTATTCCTCCCACTGACACCAATGAGGGGGCACTATTTCTCCCACTGACACCAATGAGGGGGCACTATTCCTCCCACTGACACCAATGAGGGGGCACTATTCCTCCCACTGATACCAATGAGGGGGCACTATTTCTCCCACTGACACCAATGAGGGGGCACTATTTCTCCCACTGACACCAATGAGGGGGCACTATTTCTCCCACTGACACCAATGAGGGGGCACTATTCCTCCCACTGACACCAATGAGGGGGCACTATTTCTCCCACTGACACCAATGATGGGACACTATTCCACTGACACCAATGATGGGACACTATTCCTCCCACTGACACCAATGATAGGACACTATTCCTCCCACTGACACCAATGATAGGACACTATTCCTCCCACTGACACCAATGATAGGACACTATTCCTCCCACTGACACCAATGATGGGACACTATTCCTCCCACTGACACCAATGATGGGACACTATTCCTCCCACTGAAACCAATGATGGGACACTATTCCTCCCACTGACACCAATGATGGGACACTATCCCTCCCACTGAAACCAATGATGGGACACTATTCCTCCCACTGACACCAATGATGGGACACTATCCCTCCCACTGACACCAATGATGGGGCACTATTCCACTGACACCAATGATGTGACACTATCCCCCCCCTACTGACACCAATGAGGGGGCACTATTCCCCCCTACTGACACCAATGGGGGGGGCACTATTCCCTCCCACTGAAACCAATTTGCAGCCCCCCTCATGTCTGAAGGACAGTAAACTGGCCCTTTGTTTAGAAAGTTTGGAGACCCCTGCTATAGAGGAAGCCGACACATCACACCATACAAACTAACATCACTATGACATCACCTAGACCTCCAATGTGAGGGGAGATTACAATTGTCACTGTCTGTGTCTCCTCTCTGCTCATTATTATTGATAATCCTCCTCTGATGATGTCACACCCCCTTATATATAATGAAAGGAGGGAACCTCCAGGCCGGCCTTTCTCAGCATTTACACTGGAAGATCCTTTATTAAGATGCTGAGGTGTGAGGAATCCTCCGGTAATATTGTACTTATTGTATATACAGACCATGGCACTGGAGGAAGTATTATCGGCACGGGTGGGCGAGAGGAACGTGTGCCCCAGGCGCAATGGCTTACTGTAGGGATGGGGTGAGTGACCGCTGGCCATTGGATCCCCTAAGCTTGCAGATCATGAACAGTGGGGTGGGGGGGGGGGCAGATTGGCATCTTTGCCCTGGGTGTTGGTTGCCCTTGTCCCGGCTCTGATTATCGGGGTACACAGCACCCCCATGCTGGTAAATCTGTTCTCTCACCCTCATATTTCTGCTCCTACCATGAGATACAGATCTCGTCATTCTTAGTATAGAGTTCCTATCAGGGCTGCTGATAGAAATCGTGGGGCCCCCCCCAGAAAATATTAAAGATATATTTCACTAAAAGTACAATAAAATTATTAGCAGACACAAGAACTCACAGAACTGCTGCTAAATCTAAAAGATAAAACTGAGTTGATAAATAAAACCGAAGATGAGATGAAATAAAAATACATAGGCTGGGTAGTTGGAGCTCCGGGATCAGAGAGGCAGAGGGAGGGAAACAAAGTTACAGAGATAACAAACTCACGAGCCGAGCCAACATCAGAGCCAGGGAGGGGGACTAGTAAAGGACGACTGTCTCTTTCTCAGCAGATAAACGCTGGCTGCAGGGAGAGGGGGAGAGACTAGCTTTCAGCTGCAGGAGGAAGAGCGACACAATTGTCGTCCATCATTAATCCCCCTCCCTGTGTGGGCCCGACTGTGTGCTCGGGCCCCCTACAAGAGGACCGGTGGTCCCCCCCCCTATCAGCGCCCCTGGTTCCTATACCCTCTTTATGTCATTTCATACAGAATCATTACACAGAGTTCTTCTTTATCTCTCTACTATCTAATGGCTCTGTCATTTATTTCTCATGGAAGTGCTTCTGTGTTTTTCTGGCTCTTTGTAATCCTCCATGAGCTCCCGGACCTTTCCTTTTCTCTCCCCGACTTCCATTTGTTTGGAACAAGCAGCGTACATTAGTTGTAGACATGACACTTCTCTATGTACATTACACATCCCATAGTCCATCTCAGGAGGGAGCAAGGGAGGGGAGGGGGGCTCCATCCCTACATACAGAGATCATGGAGAATGAGCATAGCCCCCTCTAACAGGAAGTGACATCATAGAAGGAGGAAATAAATGTGGAGATTCGGGAGGAGGAGTCTGAGAGCAATAGAAGGTCCTTCTATTCATCACATGGATACATTTATTTATTTTAACCAGTTAAGGACCGGACCAATATGCTGCCTAAAGACCCAAGGTGTTTTTACAATTCGGCACTGCGTCGCTTTAACAGACAATTGCGCGGTCGTGCGACGTGGCTCCCAAACAAAACTGGCGTCCTTTTTTTCCCACAAATAGAGCTTTCTTTTGGTGGTATTTGATCACCTCTGCGGTTTTTATTTTTTGCGCTATAAATAAAAATAGAGCGACAATTTTGAAAAAAATGCAATATTTTTTACTTTTTGCTATAATAAATATCCCCCAAAAACATATATATAATTTTTTTTTCCCCTCAGTTTAGGCCGATACGTATTCTTCTACCTATTTTTTGTAAAAAAAAATCACAATAATCGTTTATCGGTTGGTTTGCGCAAAATTTATAGCGTTTACAAAATACGGGATAGTTTTATTGCATTTTTATTATTTTTTTTTTTTTTTACTACTAATGGCGGCGATCAGCGATTTTTTTCGTGACTGCGACATTATGGCGGACACTTCGGACAATTTTGACACATTTTTGGGACCATTGTCATTTTCACAGCAAAAAATGCATTTAAATTGCATTGTTTATTGTGAAAATGACAGTTGCAGTTTGGGAGTTAACCACAGGGGGTGCTGTAAGAGTTAGGGTTCACCTAGTGTGTGTTTACAACTGTAAGGGGGTGTGGCTGTAAGACTGACATCATCGATCGAGTCTCCCTATATAAGGGATCACTCGATCGATGCAGCGCCATAGTGAAGCATGGGGAAGCCGTGTTTACAAACGGCTCTCCCCGTTCTTCAGCTCCGGGGAGCGTTCGCGATGGAGCGGCTATAAACGAATAGCCGCGCCGTCGTCCCGGATCGCTCCCTGCGGGAACCCGACCGCCGCATGTCGCGCGGGGGGGGGGTCCCGATCGGACCCCCGACCCGCGGAAAGGCAGGGACGTACAGGTACGCCAATGTGCCTGTACGTGCCATTCTGCCGACGTAAATGTACATGAGGAGGTCGGGAAGGGGTTAACCACTTGCTGACCACCTACCTGGGGAAATACATCATGATATTGACATTTAATACTGGAGTTATGGCTGTGGTAAGATGTCACAACCCCCGGTATCTATTTTCCCCTCAGGCTCCGGACTTTCTGATAAAAGTGATCTAAACTGTAGATTTGCTGTTGAATCACTTTTAGAAGCAGTGTGAGGGGTCAAGCCCCCCCACCCCCGCCCTTCTGCTACTTTCCGGTGATTCCCGGGCTTACCTGGATGATTGGTAGCTCCAAGAACTGATCTGGCACTGGTGGCAGCTGGTCACGAAGATGAGCGAAGGAAAGATGGCCTTCACTCAACTCTATGGCTTAGGAGGACCGAACCATTGTGATGTCACTTCCGGTTCCAGACCCATGTAAACAAGGCCATTTGTCTTTTTTAAATCAAAAGATCAAAAATTTTAAAGGTAGAGGAAATATTTGGGGCCTTATAGACCCCAGATCTCTCCATAAAGAGGACCTGTCACACTGTATTGTTATGACAAGGAATGCTTACTAGGGATGGGTGAATGGTTCGGCCCGAGCATGAGTTCGGGCTGAACATTTTCCTGTTTGGCCATTTGCTGAACACCTGAATTTGCAGGTTGTTTGCCCTGATGAACACCCTGCAATACACCAAGCGCTGCACAGCTTTGCCCAATCAGGGGGCAGTATAAGCTGGTTGTTAAGGAATGGGCTGGCAAGCCAGCTGCCATGTCCTTAACCGATGAGTCATCAGCTGTCAATGATGAGTCATCAGCTGTCAATGGGTTTCCCTGCTGACAGCTGAATAAAAAGAAAAATACAGCGTGCGGTCCCCCCTAAAAACTTATACCAGACCCTTATCCAAACATGCAGCCTGGCAGATTAGGGAAGGAGAGAGAATGAGCGAGTGCCCCCTCCTGAACCATACCAGGCCACATGCTCTCAACATGGGGGGTGGGTGCTTTGGAGCAGGTGGAGCTCTTCACCCCCCTAACCTAAAGCACCTTATCCCCATGTTGATGGGGACAAGGGCCTCTTCCCGACAACCCTGGGCTGTGGTTGTCAGGGTCTGCAGGTGGGGGCTTATAAGAATCTGGAATCCTCCCGGATCCTGCCCCTTCCCCATGTGAATGGGTATTGCGTACATTGTATCCATACCCATTCACCCAAAAAAGTGTCAAAAAGTAAGAACCACAGGAAATGGCTTTTGACAAATCCTTTAATAAAAACTAAAAAAATAGTGTCCCTCAATGTAAATCATCATCAATCGCAACGCCTGCCGGACCCGAAAAGTAGAAAAAAATTAAAACGCTTCCACCTCCTGGGAGGCCACCCACTGTATGCTCTCACTTCGCTTTGACGGCTCTTATATAGGCAAGGGGGTGGGCCATCTGGTTATGTCACTCAGTGGTACCGCCCCCTTCTGACATCACATGAGGGTGGATTTACATTGAGGCACACTTTTTTTTATTTTTTAATGAAGGATTTGTCAAAAAACAGTTTCCTGTGGTTCTTACTTTTTGACACTTTTTTTGATGAATGGGTAGGAGTATGGGGAGCTGGGATCTGGGGACCTTGTTAAAGGGGGCTTCCAGATTCCAGAAAGCCCCCCCCCCCCACCCACAAACCCCAACAACCACAGCCCGTGTCGTAATCGGCTCTTGAATGTGTACTTTTGATAACAGAAAATGAACACTCCTGCGAACGAGTGGATTTTCAAGCAGTCAATATTTCGTAACGATGACATTGGCCTTGCTGCCCTTCATGGATAGGGGTGTCCTGGTAACAAACGAAAAGAAAGAAAACAAGAAGGGCGCACCAGCCTAGTGTATTATTGTATGGATAGATTTTATTTAGGATACAATATAGTAGTAGAAAGGTTCACAGTAAAAAAGTTATTCCATAGGTGGCTGTAGCATGTAGAACGCACTACGAATGGTCATGGAGGATGTGATGAGGGTCACTGCCGGCTGACGCGTTTCAAAGCGCAAAGCTTCTTCATCAGAGCCCAGGCTGGGCTCTGATGAAGAAGCTTTGCGCAGCCTGGGCTCTGATGAAGAAGCTTTGCGCTTTGAAACGCGTCAGCCAGCAGTGACACAATGACACAATTTACTTATCCAGACAAAGTCAACATCGTTAAGCAATAGACGGTCGGTCTCTTACGTTGAACTTCCTGGAATGCCCATATTAGGAGTTATACTTCCTGGTCATAGACCTCACAGTGTACAGGGGATAAAAATCTTTATATTTATTGAGAGATATTGTTAATGAATATTAATGTCCCATTTGAAGTAATCCAATCACATTCTCAGGGTTCACCCTGCGCCCAAAATTGACTCCCGTCACAATGTGTGTTCCGGTGTGTTTTTGATGCTTTTTACAACGTTCCAGTGCAGGAAAAATGCAGCATGTTCTAATTTTTTTTCCGGCAACTGCAAGGACCATAGGGGCAGATCCACAGAGCAAGTACGCCAGCGTACCTACTGATACGCCGGCGTACTTTCAAATTTCCCGCGTCGTATCTTTAGTTTGAATCCTCAAACCAAGATATAACGGCATCTGGGTAAGATCCGACAGGCGTACGGCTTCGTACTCCTTCGGATCTTAGATGCAATACTTCGGCGCCCGCTGGGTGGAGTATGCGTCGTTTTCAGCGTCGGGTATGCAAATTAGCGATTTACGACGATCCGCGAACGTACGCGTGCCCGTCGCATTTTCTAACGCCTTCTGTAGTCGGCTTTTTCCGGCGTATAGTTAAAGCTGGTATTTTGCGGCGTATAGGTAGACTTGCCATGTTAAGTATGGCCGTCGTTCCCGCATAAAATTTTTTTTTTTTTTTGCGTAAGTCGTCCGTGAATAGGGATGGACGTAACTCACGTCTAAGTTCAAAAAATGACGTTGTTGCGACGTCATTTCGCGCAAAAATAGGGGCGGGAAATTTCTGGACGACGCATGCGCAGTTCATTTTGCGCGGGGACGTGCTTCATTTAAATGAAACTCGCCCCCTGATTGCCGATTTGAATTCCGCCGCCAGAAATACACTACGCCGCCGTAACTTACGGCGCAAAATCGTTGTGGATTCGAACTTCCGCCAGGTAAGGTACGGTGGCGTACCGTATCTCCGATACGCTGCGCGGATCTAATTCTATGTCTTCACTAAAACATCATTATTTGGAAATGTTCCTCTAATAACACACGGGCTTTGATGTCAGTAATATGTGTACAGTTATTGGCCGTACAGACGACCGAACATGTCTGCTGAAACTGGTCCGCGGACCAGTTTCAGCAGACATGTTCGGTCGTGTGTAGGCCCGAGCGGACAGGATTCCAGCAAACATTTGCCCGCCGGGCCTTTTCCCAGCGGGCAAATATTTCCGGACTTGTTTTAAAACAGTCCGCTGGAATCCTGTCCCCTCGGACATGTTCGGTCGTCTGTACAGACCTACCGTACATGTCCGAGCGCCCGCCATCCCTCGCATGCGTCGAATGACTTTGACGCATGCGTGGAAGCATTTAACTGGCAGGGCCGCCCACGTCGCCGCGTCATCGTCGCGGCGACGGCGCGGACACGCCCCGCGTATTGTTTACGTGCGGATTTCTGTATGATGGTGAGTACAGCCACCATACAGAAATCCCTGGGCAGACATGTACTGTGAAAACGGTCCGGCGGACCGGTTTCATCGTACATGTATGCTCGTCTGTACGCGGCCTTAGAATTTGAGTTTCATGTAAAATTTGATTTGAATTCCAGTCCAAATTTTCAAAATACGGACACATTTTGTTTTTGTTACTGGTATTCGGTAAAATCATCTGAATATTAATTTAGAATGAAGCAAAGCGCACACGTCTCCTCCGGTATCATGTGTCTGGTTATCGGTAATATAAAGGCTTTCCCATTCCTATCCAGTAGACACGTGCACTGCCGAAAAAATAAAAATGTTTCATTTTTTTTTTTTTTTCGTATTCGTTGTTTTCTAACACCCAAATTTGAAAGGAAATTCCAATACCTATAATTTAATAGTTATTATTTTGGATCTTCAAATTTCCGGGTTTTCAGATTTTCGTTCTTATTTTTGGATTTTCTAATTTTCAGATTTTTGAATTTCAGATTTTCGTTCTTTCGAACTTTCCCCCAAAAAAAAATGTTCAATGGATTTGTTGAATTTTGACAAAAAAAATAATTTGGAGTGAAATGAATTGCACATGTCTACTATCCCGTCCTTTGCTCGGTGACCCGTGAAGAAACGTAGAAAACGTTGATCTCTGAATGGGATAAAAGGCGCCGGTCTGCGTGTTCAGTGCGTCTCCTTTATGTGGAATACAAGCAGTAATGTAGAAGGATGGTGCAGATGGTAGTCAGGGGTGGAGTCACACCACGTGTGCATTTTTCTGCACGCTGACACACTATAAATGTATTTGTGTTGATCTGCAGTTTTTTTATGCCCCAGGTTCACACATAAGCGATGCGGGAACCAGTGCGATTCCAGTGCTGGTGTTCTGACGAGAAACGAGACAATAGCCGACATTGTGCCACACGCTCCCGATGCTCATGCAGCTCTGCAAGGGCCGGACTTCTTCATGACGGGCGTGTGTGAGGGGCAGATGCCTACAGAAGGGGGTGTATTTTGTAATGATGGGCAGAGCTACTAAGATGGGGGCGGAATTTTTCACGAAACTCAAACACATCTCCTAAACAAATATATCTCTGCTTTGAGTTTCCTGAAAAATCCCGCCCCATCTTGGCAGCACTGCCCATTAATACAAAATACACCCCCTTCTGTAGGCACCCGCCCATCATGAAGAAATCCACCCCCTTCATGTAGGTATCCGCCCCTCACACCCGCCCATCATGAAGAAATCCGCCCCCTTCATGTAGGTATCCACCCCTCACATCCGCCCATCATGAAGAAATCCGCCCCCTTCATGTAGGTATCCGCCCCTCACACCCGCCCATCATGAAGAAATCCGCCCCCTTCATGTAGGTATCCGCCCCTCACACCCGCCCATCATGAAGAAATCCGCCCCCCTTCATGTAGGTATCCACCCCTCACATCCGCCCATCATGAAGAAATCCGCCCCCTTCATGTAGGTATCCGCCCCTCACACCCGCCCATCATGAAGAAATCCGCCCCCTTCATGTAGGTAATCCGCCCCTCACACCCGCCCATCATGAAGAAATCCGCCCCCTTCATGTAGGTATCCGCCCCTCACACCCGCCCATCATGAAGAAATCCACCCCCTTCATGTAGGTATCCACCCCTCACACCTGCCCATGATGAAGAAATCCGCCCCCTTCATGTAGGTATCCGCCCCTCACACCCGCCCATCATGAAGAAATCCGCCCCCTTCATGTAGGTATCCGCCCCTCACACCCGCCCATCATGAAGAAATCCGCCCCCTTCATGTAGGTATCCGCCCCTCACACCCGCCCATCATGAAGAAATCCGCCCCCTTCATGTAGGTGTCCACCCCTCACACCTGCCCATTATGAAGAAATCCGCCCCCTTCATGTAGGTATCTGCCCCTCACACCCGCCCCCTAAATGAAGAAATCCGCCCCCTTCATACAGGTATCCGCCCCTCACACCCGCCCATCATGAAGAAATCCGCCCCCTTCATGTAGGTATCCGCCCATCATGAAGAAATCCACCCCCTTCATGTAGGTATCCGCCCCTCACACCCGCCCATCATGAAGAAATCCGCCCCCTTCATGTAGGTATCCGCCCCTCACACCCGCCCATCATGAAGAAATCCGCCCCCTTCATGTAGGTATCCGCCCCTCACACCCGCCCATCATGAAGAAATCCGCCCCCTTCATGTAGGTATCCGCCCCTCACACCCGCCCATCATGAAGAAATCCGCCCCCTTCATGTAGGTATCCGCCCCTCACACCCGCCCATCATGAAGAAATCCGCCCCCTTCATAAAGGTATCCGCCCCTCACACCCGCCCATCATGAAGAAATCCGCCCCCTTCATGTAGGTATCCGCCCATCATGAAGAAATCCCCCCCCTTCATGTAGGTATCCGCCCCTCACACCTGCCCATCATGAAGAAATCCGCCCCCTTCATGTAGGTATCCGCCCCTCACACCCGCCCATCATGAAGAAATCCGCCCCCTTCATGTAGGTGTCCACCCCTCACACCTGCCCATCATGAAGAAATCCGCCCCCTTCATGTAGGTATCTGCCCCTCACACCCGCCCCCTAAATGAAGAAATCCGCCCCCTTCATACAGGTATCCGCCCCTCACACCCGCCCATCATGAAGAAATCCGCCCCCTTCATGTAGGTATCCGCCCATCATGAAGAAATCCACCCCCTTCATGTAGGTATCCGCCCCTCACACGCGCCCATCATGAAGAAATCCGCCCCCTTCATGTAGGTATCCGCCCCTCACACCCGCCCATCATGAAGAAACCCGCCCCCTTCATGTAGGTATCCGCCCATCATGAAGAAATCCACCCCTTGCAGACTTGCACGAGCATCGGGAGTGTGTGGCACAATGTCGGCTATTGTGCACAGGCGCCGTCTACAACTGATCATAAATTTAGATGTTCGGCGGCTCTGTACTGTGCATGCGCAGTTCCAGGCGGGAATTTCTCAACAGGACACTGGTTCCCGAACCGTGTCTCCCCTGCAGGCAGATCATACCGCCCTCTGCCAACCGCTGTGGGTGTCAATACAAAGTTAATGACACCCCCAGATCGGATTGCGGTGTGAATTTGGACAGGAATCGCTGTTCACACCATGCGATCCGATTCCAGTGCCGGGGGAAAAAGAGGTTCCTGCAATATTTTAGTGCGAATCCAATGCGAGTTCAGAAATACAAATGTGTGGCTGAACTCGCATTGCACAGACATCGCATAAGATCTGCACAGCAATACGATGCGAATCACATGCGATCTCCGACATCACATATGTGTGAACCCGGACTATAGCATTGTGTTAGGCTCCATTCATACCGATGCGTTTTTTCATGCTTTTGGCAGAAATGCAGGACTGTTCTCACTGTTGCGATTCCAGACATCGCATGTGATTCGCACAGCATTTCTGTGACGATCAAATGCGATGTCTGTGCGATTCAAATTCAGACATACAAGCCGTACAGCTGAAGTCACATCGCATTCAGACCAGACTCGTGCAGGAACCTTTTTTTTGTCTGCACCAGAATTGGATCGCATGGGTGTTACGTTTTGGAAACAGATTTTGGGGTGTCGTTAACTTAACATACACTCCGCAATCAGTTTAGTCCCCATTCACAACTGGCCAGTTCGGCATGCGATTTGCCATGTCAAATCGCATGTCAAATCACAGCTTATTGCTGATAACGGCGCCATCCATATCCCAAAAGTGGTTCTTGCACTACTTTTCGTGACTTCAGGGGCGATTTCAATAGACATCTGTGCATGAAGCCACAGAGACGTCTCTAAAATCGCCCCTGAAGTCGCACTGAAATGCCGGTTTGAAATCATGCAAGTTCAGCTGAAAGCCACATTCAGTGTGAACTTGGGGCGTAGATGTGGATTTGCTCTGAATTCGCACCACATCCAATGTGAACCGGCCTCAGGGACTTTTTTAAATGTATAACTGTGCTTTTTTGAATTTTTTGGTTCAATGGAGAAGCTGCAGAAAAGCATGACGTGCGTTTTTACCGCCTTTGCTACAATTTGCATTTTTAAATCTGCCCAACAACACATACAAATAAAATACAGCAAACAACAAAAAAGCAAATTGGGGTAAAATAAAATTGCAGAAAGCACAGCAGAAACGCTCAAAAGCAACATGCATAGGTGTGAATGGAGCCCAAGACCCCACATCGGTGCGACTTGTCATGCAATTAGACAGTTCCAAATCACACGACAAGTCGCACCCCATTGTTAGCGATGGAACTGACTTTGCGGAGCCGCACTGATTACCCCATTGTTAGCAATGGAACTGACTTTGCGGAGCCGCACTGATTTGGAGAAAAAAAGTTCCTGCACTATTTTTGGCGATTTCAGGTGCGACTTTCATAGACATCTGTGCATGGAGTAGCACAGATATCAGCCAGGTAGCACCTGGAATTGTGTGACTTCAAAGTAGCATCAATGTGAACCAGGGATTAAAGTGGTTGTAAGGCTCCATTCACATCTAGGCAGACAAATTTCCCGCGAATTGCGGCGACAAATAGCGGCGTTTTGTACCGCGATTTGCGGCGACAAAACGCCGCGATTGTCCGCCTAGATTTGCCCCAAGATTGTCCCTCTATGGAGATGGTTCCCATCTCCTATGCCGAACGCCGAAAGCCGCCTGAAAAAAAGGTCCGGGACCTTTTTTCAGGCGGCAGGCGTTCGGCGTGGAGATGTGAACCATCTCCTTAGAGGGCAATGTTAAATCATCCCTCTGGCGGCTGCGGCGTCACACTACAGGCGACAAAACGCCTAGGTGTGAATGGGGGCTAAAGGTTTTTTTTTTTAATAACAAAAATTTCATAATTCCACTGTGCAGTTTGTTTTGCACAGATTGGCCCGATCCTCCTCCTCCTGGGGTCCCTCGTGGCTCTTGTGGCTCCTCCCCACATTAGATAACCCCCTCTGTGAAGCTCTCTCCCGAGGGGGTTACCTTGCGAGTACGCTCCCGTGTCATACCCTTGTTGTCCATAGACGCAAAGTTTTTGACTCGGCCCCACCCCCCCATCGGCGGCGTCATTGGATTTGATTGACAGCAGCGGGAGCCAATGACTGCGCTGCTATCAATCTTTCCAATGAGAAGCCATGGAGAGAGCGATGCGGGATCGCGCCCAAGGAAATTCAGGGCTCAGGTTAAGTAAAATGGGGGGGGGCTGGGGGGCCCGGACACTGCAAGGTGTTTTTTAACCTAACTGCATAGAATGCAACAAGGTGAAAAAAAACACAAAGGTTTACAACCCCTTTAAAGTGATTGTAAAACAAATCATTCCGAATAAAATAGAATTGAAATGCAAAACCTTTTTGAATAGATCTAAAAAAAAACATTATAAATACATTTTTTTACCCTTTTAATAAGTGATCCCATTCTCTCTATTCTCAGCTGCATAAGAGCTGGGGGAGGAGAAGCAGCAGTACACTGATCTTCCCAGTGAAAAGCTGCGCAAGGGGGGTGTGTCAGGACAAGTCTGATCATTGGAGGAAAGCACACTGAGTTCCCAGCATAGCTAAAGAACTGACCATGGTGTGCTCTCCTGCTTAGTGTGGTCAGTTTTTAAAGGGTTAATAAACCACTGTTTTTTTTTTTTTAAACCTGCAAGGCAATGTCATAATGTGCTAGTATGCAGCACATACTTACCTTAGAATAAAGCCCTCCAGTGACGTGCTGTCACCACTGACAGGGCTTCCATATTCACCCGCTCTTCCTTTCCGGGTTCAGACTTCATGTCATGTGAGTCGTGATGATGTCACTCCCGGTGATTATGGCTCAGGACTCCCTCATCTATGTCTTTATGGACCTTGCTTTGTGCTCTGGTGTGCAGTCATGTTGGAACAGGAAGGGGTCATCCCCAAACTCTTCCCACAAAGTTGGGAGCATGAAATTCTCCAAAATGTCTTGGTATACTGAAGTCTTAAGAGTTCCCTTCACTGGAAGGAAGGGGGCCAAACCCAACCCCTTAAAAACACCCCCACACTATAATCCCCCCTCCACCAAAGGATTTGGATCAGTGCACAAAGCAAGGCCCATAAAGAGATGGATGGGTGAGTTAGGGATGGAGGAACTTGACTGGCCTGCACAGAGTCCTGACCTCAACCCAATAGAACACCTTTGGGATGAATTAGAGCGGAGACTGTGAGCCAGGCCTTCTCATCCAACATCAGTGCCTGACCTCACAAATGCTCTTCTGGAAGAATGGTCAAACACTCCCATAGACACCCTCCTAAACCTTGTGGATGGCCTTCCCAGAAGAGTTGAAGCTGTTATAGCTGCAAAGGGCGGGGCCAACTCAATATTGAACCCTACGGACTAAGACTGGGATGTCATTAAAGTTCATGTGTGTGTAAAGGGAGGTGTCCCAATACTTTTAGTAATATAGTGTAGATTAATTCCTGTATCATGAGCGCCACCTAGAAGCCAAAATGTGGTATAATTTTATAAATGACGTGTTTCAGAAAACTATACTGCACTTTGGCCACTAGATGGAGCTGACAACACAGACATTAATCTTTTAGACTAATTGCAGGGCATTTTGTTTGGCACTCACAAATACTTCTGACTAGGGATGAGCCGAACACCCCCCGTTCGGTTCGCACCAGAACCTGTGAACAGACCAGAAGTTTGTGTGAACTTTAGAACCCCATTGAAGTCTATGGGACTTGAACGTTTGAAATCAAAAGTGTTAATTTTAAAGGCTAATATGCAATTTATTGTCCTAAAAAGTGTTTGGGGACCTGGGTCCTGTCCCAGGGGACATGTATCAATGCAAAAAAAAAGTTTTAAAAACTGATGTTTTTTCGGGAGCAGTGAATTTAATAATGCTAAAAGTGAAACAATAAAAGTGAAATATTCCTTTAAATTTCGTACCTAGGGGGGGTGTATAGTATGCCTGTGAAATAGCGCATGTTTCCCGTACTTAGAACTGTCCCTGCACAAAGTGTAATTTCTGAAGGAAAAAAGTCATTTAAAATCACTCGCGGCTATAATGAATTGTCGGCTCCCGGCAATACAGAGAAAAGTCATTCATTAAAAAAAAAAAAATGTGTGGGGGTCCCCCCAAATTCAATTACCAGGCCCCTCAGGTCTGTTATGGAGATTATGGGGAACCCTGCGTCAAATAAAAAAAAATATGTGGGGTTCCCCCCAAATATCAATTCCGGACCCTTCAGGTCTGGTATGAATTTTAAAGGGAACTCCACCTCAAATTTTGAAAAAAAATGGCGTGGAGTTCCCCTAAAAATCCACACCAGACCCCTTATCCGAGCACGCAAACCTGGCCAGCTGCAGAAAAGAGGGGGGACAAGAGAGCACCCCCCTCCTGAACCGTACCAGGCCATATGCCCTCAACATTGGGGGGATGCTTTGGGGGTCTGTGACCCTCAAAGCACCATGTCCCCACGTTGATGGGGACAAGGGCCTCATCTCCACAACCCTTGCCCAGTGGTTGTGCTGACAGCACCCCAGATGATGATCCATTAGATCGAAACGCGTTGGGAACCCGCTGACCCTACTGCTGACAGATTTCATGCCTGATTTTGTTTGCTGAAATGTGAGTGTAATTTCTTTTGTCTTTACTGCTAAGTAAACCTTTACATACAGAATTACACTATGTGCATCTTTGCTTTCTCTTACATTCCTTCTCTATGAGCTGCGATTTTGAACCACTTACGTGGGTCCAAATCATTTAACATCTAAGGCCGGGTACTCACGAGCAAACATGTACGGTGAAACCGGTCCGTCGGACCGTTTTCACCGTACATGTCTGCCAGAGGGCTTCTGTACGATGGTTGTACTAACCATCGTACAGAAGTCCGCGCGTAAACATTACGCGGGGCGTGTCCGCGTCGTCGCCGCGATGATGACGCGGCGACGTGGGCGGGCCTGCCATTTAAAGGCTTCCACGCATGCGTCAAAGTCATTCGACGCATGCGAGGGACGGCGGGCGCTCGGACATGTACGGTAGGTCTGTACTGACGACCGTACATGTCCGAGCGGGCAGGATTCCAGCGGACGGTTTTAAAACAGGAATATTTGTCTGCTGGGAAAAGGCCCGGCGGGCAAATGTTTGCTGGAATTCGGCCCGCTCGCGCCTACACACGACCGAACATGTATGCTGAAACTGGCCCGCGGACCAGTTTCAGCATACATGTTTGGTCGTGTGTACGGGGCCTAAGGCTATTATTGGGATTATCCTCTTCCTGGTACGTTTACTGAATTGCATCGGACCTCTCCCTCCTGCCTGCCATCTAGGACACCTCCAGAAGTGGGATACCATCAATTATAAGCCTCTATGACCCATTAGGTATAAGCCTATTTTGGGTCCACTGAATCCGGTAAGCCTCCAATTACTTTCGGTGGTGGATACACTTTTGATTGTCACTCCATGCCTATGAAGACAAGTCACTTCACTGCAGATTGTTTCACTAAGTGTGGGGAGTGTTTTGACTATTGCATATGAAACCTCACCTACAAACTTTTTCTTATTTCGTTTGTGGACTCACGAATTTATAATCTATTAGTACCTTCGGTACCTTATATTGGGTTTGCGTCTAGCATTCCTACCACACATGTATTTAGCGCTACACTTTTTTGTATATAATAAGGGACATATGTTGGATTGTTTTAGCATGGACAGTAATCCACAATATATTCCTTAATGTCTGCAAAGAACTAATTACAAGTTGTTGGCTTATTCTGACCCCACCGGTCAATAATGACTCATTCCTTTGTGTAACATAGGTTGTTGATATGCTAATTGAGTCTGTGCTGGGGTGAGGTGGATTTGAGCTTGGTAGACAGCCTGGCCCCTAGATCTCTCATTATGTATGCTAATACTGTTTTATATGTGGAATGTAAATGTCAACTGTAGTAATTATGTCAGTTCGGTGCCAAAACATCTGACATAGAAATGTGTATTATGCAGGTGAATCACTTATTGTCAGAGACGTAACGTCTGGGGGATAATTAACTCCTCTATGTAATTATCTAAAAGAATGTGATTGAAGCATTGAGTGATGTTGATGGTGGAGAGTTCGATTGTTCCTGTGCTTACTGAAACATGCCTTGTAACTGTATATAAACCGG
The DNA here is from genome assembly GCF_905171775.1 of Rana temporaria. Taxonomy (NCBI): domain Eukaryota; kingdom Metazoa; phylum Chordata; class Amphibia; order Anura; family Ranidae; genus Rana; species Rana temporaria. Next base: position 490,070,695 of record NC_053491.1, read on the forward strand.
AGAGCTAACCATTAAAATATTCATACATTTGACTCAGAACACAGAGCGTCTGTCTCGTAATTCTGGGGGGAATTCTTATGGAATGGACCGGGTCTGCTGGATGGTTGGAGTGTCGGAAGCTGTCTTGGGTTGATGGAATGGGAGATCGTGAACGGTGTTAACCCCTGACCGTTACAATTACCATCCCCCCAATCATCACCCACATCACCGGTATTACCATCCCCAATCATCATTCACATCACAGGTATTACCATCACCCACATCACTGGTATTACCATGCCCCCAATCATCATCCACATCACAGGTATTACCATCACCCACATCACTGGTATTACCATGCCCCCAATCATCACCCACATCACCGGTATTACCATCCCCCAATCATCACCCACATTACCGGTATTACCATCCCCCCAATCATCACCCACATCACCAGTATTACCATCCCCCAATCATCACCCACATCACCGGTATTACCATACCCCAATCATCACCCACATCACCGGTATTACCATCCCCCAATCATCACCCACATCACCGGTATTACTATCCCCCCAATAATCACCCACATCACCGGTATTACCATCCCCCAATCATCACCCACATCACCGGTATTACCATCCCCCAATCATCACCCACTTCACCGGTATTACCATCCCCCAATTATCACCCACATCACCGGTATTACCATCCCCCAATTATCACCCACATCACCGGTATTACCATCCCCCAATCATCACCCACATCACCGGTATTACTGTAACAGGAGTCACTTTGGGCACAGATTGAGCCAGGAAATAAGGGACATATGTTGGATTGTTTTAGCATGGACAGTAATCCACAATATATTCCTTAATGTCTGCAAAGAACTAATTACAAGTTGTTGGCTTATTCTGACCCTAACGGTCAATAGTGACTCATTCCTTTGTGTAACATAGGCTGTTGATATGCTAATTGAGTCTGTACTGGGGTGAGGTGGATTTGAGCTTGGTAGACAGCCTGGCCCCTTGATCTCTCATTATGTATGCTAATACTGTTTTATGTGTGGAATGTACTTGTCAACTGTAGTGTCAGCTCGGTGCCAAAACGTCTGACATAGAAATGTGTATTATGCAGGTGAATCACTTATTGTCGGAGATTTAACGTCTGGGGGATAATTAACTCCTCCATGTAATTATCTAAAAGAATGTGATTGAAGCATTGAGTGATGTTGGGGGTGGAGAGTTTGATTGTTCCTGTGCTTACTGAAACATGCCTTGTAACTATATAAACCTGAGAGCTAACCATTAAAATATTCATACATTTGACTCAGAACACAGAGCGTCTGTCTCGTAATTCTGGGGGGAATTCTTATGGACTGGATCGGGTCTGCTGGATGGTTGGAGTGTCGGAAGGGGGTTGATGGAATGGGAGATCGTGAACGTTGTTAACCCCTGACCCTTACAATTGTTGGCTAGCAGTGAGATGATCCCACAGCCTTAAAGGACAGCTACAAGGACTTACTGGAGAACCGTGGCAGACCGGCCAGCAACCATAAGAAGATGGACGTGATCACAGAACTTGTCCAAATGGATGGAGCTGAAAGACCCAACTTAACGGAAAGGCCCAGCGTAACAGACAGGACACCCGAGGAGGCAAGTTTTGATCGGGCTGTTAAACTAAGACTGGCACACTATGGTCCTAACCCTCCACCAGAGATCATAGACCGAGTTATAGCTGCTGTGGACGCAAATTGGCTACGGCAAAGAGGTTCTGCAGCAGCAGAAGTCACAGCAGCACCAACTGAAAGGAGAAGGATGCATTTTGCTGCTTTTAAGAATTTCATTGAAACTGAAGGGGATATTGATGGGTACCTTGCTGATTTTGAACGGCAATGTGCCCTACACCGGGTGCCCACAGAGGAATGGGTTACCATTTAGTCTGGGAAATTGTCCGGCCGGGCCAGTGAAGTGTTCAGGGCCATCCCAGACAAGGATATTATGAACTATGGACTGGTAAAAAAGCACTTTTGGCCAGGTATACCATCACACCAGAGGCATACCGGAGGCGGTTCTGGGAGACAAGCAAGCAGACTGGAGACTCATATACCGAGTGGGCATGCCGCCTACACCGCACAGCATCCCACTGGGTCGATGGATGCCAAGCAGAATCCAGGGAAGAGGTGCTGCAGGTGTTCCTGCTGGAGCACTTCTTTGACAAACTGTCCCGGGAAGTCAGAGAGTGGGTCCGGGACAGAAACCCTTTCTCCTTGTCTGAAGCAGCTCGCCTGGCGGACGAATACACAGACGCCCACAAACTGGACAACTCTGTGGTCAAGACAACAGCTCAGGTGGATTATCGATCAGCGGCACCCCCGCCCGCTATTGCCTACAAACCCCAGTTGGACCGTTCTACAGCACCACCTCCAGCGGCCACTTATCCTCAGTAGCCCAGGAACAACTCCCAGGGCTACTCACAACCCATCAAGTGTTTTGAGTGTAAACAGCTAGGACACAAAAAGCTAGACTGTCCATTAAATCCACCCAGGCAGTCACAGTCATGGAGACAGCCAGAAAGGGGGAACCCCCGCACACCCATTCCTGCGGCCCACTGTGTTGAGGAGGAAGAACATTGGGGCGTTCTGCACGAGGCAGGTCCGATACAAGCAGCTAACCAGGACAACAGGCAGCAACACAGGCAGACTGTCTGGGTCAATGGAAAGGTAGCCAATGGGCTATGTGATACTGGGGCCATGATGACACTGCTACAGAAGAAACTCATCCCAGAGAGCCAGCACACTGGAGACACTGTAGCCGTAAGAGTAGCAGGAGACACCGTCTTCCGGCTACCCATTGCCCAGGTTCACCTGGATTGGGGGGTTGGTTTGGGACATGTGAATGTGGGGGTGATGAAGGATTTGCCAGTGGATGTACTACTGGGGAATGATTTGGCCCCACTTGTTTCTGCTTACGCCCCGATGTGCCCCGCTGAAGCCCACACAGTGACTACCTGTGCCCAGACCTGCATTGCTGTAACCAATTTGCTTGCTGCTGAGATCTGAGTAAGACTACCTTCCCCGACATGTACTGTAGATCCGGCACAGTCTAAAATGGGAATGTGACAAGTTGGCCAGTGAGAAATCGGAGATGCAACGACACTATGTCATGTATTATGAGATGTCCCGTGGCTTGAACATTGAAATGCACAAACAGGCTGAAATTGTCAAAAGGTTAAATGGGATTTGCGCCCAGGTTGTGCCTTATCTCTCCCAAGAGCATCAGCAACAGGTTTTGGGAGCCATTGAGAGAGCAAAGCAAGTGACTGTTCCAGAACTGAATTCCATTATTCACCTTCACCATCAGCTACGTCCTGGTAAGCAAGATGGCAATGCGGATGGGTTATCCCGACAAACAGACGTCATCCCGGCCTCCTAGTTCCGGACATCCCCAAGTTGACCCAAAAAGGATCAAGCCGGGTCTGCCGGAGTGTTCCACAAGGAGGGAGCCATGTTTGGGCACAGATTGAGCCAGGAAATAAGGGACATATGTTGGATTGTTTTAGCATGGACAGTAATCCACAATATATTCCTTAATGTCTGCAAAGAACTAATTACAAGTTGTTGGCTTAGGCCTCTTTCACACTTATACGACTTGTCTCACGATTTTGGACTGCAAAATCGTATGACAAGTCATTCTCCATTATTTTCAATGACTACCATTCATACTGGCACGACTTTCAGTTGTGCCTACTTCAAAGTAGTCCTTGCACTACTTTGGTCCGATTTTGATGCCACTTACACAGGCATTCATTGAAATCGCGGCCGCGAAATCGCGCAACTTTGAAGTCGTACAAGTGTGAAAGGGGGCTTATTCTGACCCTACTGGTCAATAGTGACTCATTCCTTTGTGTAACATAGGCTGTTGATATGCTAATTGAGTCTGTACTGGGGTAAAGTGGATTTGAGCTTGGCAGACAGCCTGGCTCCTGGATCTCTCATTATGTATGCTAATACTGTTTTTTGTGTGGAATGTACATGCCAACTGTAGTAATTATGTCAGCTCGGTGCCAAAACGTCTGACATAGAAATGTGTATTATGCAGGTGAATCACTTATTGTCGGAGATGTAACGTCTGGGGGATAATTAACTCCTCTATGTAATTATCTAAAAGAATGTGATTGAAGAATTGAGTGATGTTGGGGGTGGAGAGTTTGATTGTTCCTGTGCTTACTGAAACATGCCTTGTAACTGTATATAAACCTGAGAGCTAACCATTAAAATATTCATACATTTGACTCAGAACACAGAGCGTCTGTCTCGTAATTCTGGGGAGAATTCATATGGAATGGACTGGGTCTGCTGGATGGTTGGAGTGTCGGAAGTGGGTTGATGGAATGGGAGATCTTGAACGGTGTTAACCCCTGACCATTACAATTACCATCCCCCAATCATCACCCACATCACCGGTATTACCATCCCCAATCATCGCCCACATCACCGGTATTACCATCCTCCAATCATCACCATCATTCATCTTCTCTGTCTGATCTTCCTTTCATGTCCTTCCCACAGAAACTGACCAATTAGAATCCAGAATAGAAGAGACCACACCCCCTCATGAGAAAATACATGAAAGCTTTACCAAAATTACTAATAACAAGAATTAATACACACGGTACACCATGTTCATTGTATCAACCAATCAGATCACTTTAGCTCCTCAATAGGAATCCTCACATTACAGGGAGATGATAAATATGTTTTATATTACAATGTATCACCAGTCAGGATCTGAGGAGTAAAAGTTCAAATTTACATTTTATTGATTAGAACTTTTATTCCACATGAAATGAGATGAAAAGGCCGGAATGTCCCTCGGATGTGATCGGCAGAAGATGGTCTGCGGCCCATGAAATGTTCCTGAATAATATCACTGATCACCAATTCTGCTTCTCTATTTGTATTCCATTATAATATAGAATGTGGCTCAGTATTGTAGAGAATGTGATCCCGATCCCTGCTGTGTGTGTAATGATCAATACATAGACTGATGTATCAGAAACTTCCATCCCATCCCCCATTGGGGACTTTCCAAGGGCTCCTCTGTCCCCTGATTTTACCTCTCCCAGGCTGATGGATCTTCTGATGAGTCCTCCTGTATTGTCCTCCTCCAATCACACAGCTTCATACAAACCCAGTTCTGATCTCTCCTGCAGGGATCAATCCATGTGGGCGACACGGAGTCCGTGTGGAAAGGCCGGCAGTGACCCATTGGGGGGAGGAGACTCCATTCACAGAACAAGGATTCCTCCCATCATGGGGGAGAGAGGGAGAGAGGGAGAGGGGGAGGGGCTGTGTAAGAGTCACATTATATATGGAATGTTTTTATCTCCTTCTTCATTATAAAACACAATCCCCGTCCTGTCCTGTGTATTACTTCATCTGTGATGATTCTTCTCCTCCTCTGGGGTCGGGTTTTCTCATCTCTATATCTCATACAGAGCAATGTCCCTTCCCCCTCCTCCAATCACAGCAATGTCCCCTCCCCCTCCTCCAATCACAGCAATGTCCCCTCCTCCAATCACAGCAACGTCCCCTCCCCCTCCTCCAATCACAGCAACGTCCCCTCCCCGTCCTCCATTCACAGCAATGTCCCCTTCCCCCTACTCCATTCACAGCAATGTCCCCTCCCCCTCCTCCATTCACAGCAATGTCCCCCCTCCTCCATTTACAGCAATGTCCCCTCCCCCTCCTCTATTCACAGCAATGTCCTCCCTCCCCTATTCACAGAAATGTCCCCTCCCCCATTCACAGCAATGTCCCCTCTCCCCACTTCCATTCACAGCTGTAGCTGAGTCTCTTCCTCCAGGGGGATTCATCTATAAATCTTAATTTCTGGTTGGAACTTTTCCAGATTTTTTAGTTCTCTTCTTGTTTTCTTTGACAAGGGGAAGCCCCTGATCCTAAAAGAGAGAATATAAAAACAGTCATCAGATTTCAGCAGAATTCTCTCACATTATTTCCCAGCATCCTCCAGGATATCTAATACTCACCACACACATTACAATCTGATTGTACAATCTCTGTTAGATCTTCCAGGAAGTATGTAGAGAAAGGATCTGTCTGATTTGTAGAGAGACGGATATGATAGATTAGGGAGGTCCTCATATTACATAGTTCTGGAAGATATAAAGCTGATTGTACAAAGATTGTATGGTCAGATTGTACTGTGTGTGTGGTGGGCCTTACATCATCCTGTCACCTTCTTGTAGGGCTTTACCAACTAAGACGTCACACTGCCCTATGGAGACTGATGGGAGATATCGGATTATAGAACAGGAAATATTCCTCCTCATTGGTCATTTATCCTGTAAGATCTGTTCTGTGACGTCCCAAACCCACCAATCACAGTCACTCTTCTCTTTATATCTCATCCAATGAGAGACACAGCAGTTCAGATAAGTTTGGGTTATACTGCCACCTACAGGAGAATCTGACACTGGGAAAATAAAACATTGTGGGTCAGACCAGGATAATCCCTCCTCCTCCCAGCATGCCTCAGTTTTTTTGCTAGTGACCTAGGAGGATGGACATCTTTTCTCTACTCTGTGACTGCTGTAATACGTTTCCTTTTTTCAGGCTTTTTTTTTTCTAATTCTATCAGGTGAACCAGCCAGCACGTCTGTTGTTATTCAAAAGCACAAGCTCCCCAGCAGAATGTATCAGTTTATATTACACCGGCGGTGTAACTTAAATGTTAAAAATTTGCGTTGCGTAGTCGTCGTTTGCGTAAGCGTAAACTTACCCCTGCTATATGAGGGGTACGTTTACGCCAGTCCGCCGTATGCCATGTTAAGTATGGCGTCGGGTCCGCGTCGTCTTTTTCCGTCGGTTACGTCATTTTCCTAAGTCGTTCTTGAATACGACTTTACGTCAATGACACACACGTCGGCGTCATTGACGTTTTCTGACGTGAACTGGAGCATGTGCACTGGGCTATTTTTCAGCCCGGCGCATGCGCAGTTCAATCGTCGCTGGGGCGCGCTTAATTTAAATACAAGCCGCCCCATTTGAATTATGCAGGGATAAGCCGGGCCATTTACACTACGCCGCCGCAAACTACAGAGCAAGTGCTTCGCGAATACGGCACTTGCTCCAGTAAGTTGCGGCAGCGTAGTGTAAATGGCTTACGCGACGCTGCCACAGGATGGACCAGAATCTGGCCCTCTGTTGTTTGAACAACAGGCTGAACTGCGGTTAGATTCCTTATACCTGAGGGGTTGAGCATAAAGAGTCTCTTGATGCCGAATTTTCGAATAAATTTGTGAGCATCCATGAATGTCTCAAACTTGTTTAGGGTACGGGGAGGTGCAAATTTAAGGCCATAACTTAAAATGGACTGTTCTCCTGTTGTTAACTGGGCAGAAGGTGGCGGTGTCGTGATATTAAATAAGACCGATTATATAGCTGAAATGGACAGGCTATTGTCAGACACCGCCACCTATAGTCGATTGGCGATTAACCCTACAGTCAAATACAAAAAAGAACTTAAGACTTTGATTAATGAGGGATATTCTCTTGGCGTCTTAAATAAAAAGGAGACAGCTTACTTAGTACCATCTGCACCCAGGATCCCCGTCATCTATTACCTGCCAAAGGTGCATAAAAATCCTACCATTCCACCAGGACGTCCAATCATTAGTGGATTGGACTCAGTGACGTCACGCCTGGGCAGGTATATAGATGAATTTTTACAACCTTTGGTTGTCACTACTCCCTCTTATTTACGTGACATGACACAAGTGATCAACCTGTTGGCTGATTGTGGTTGGAGGGAAGGTTTCATTTTCGCCACAGCTGATGTAAATTCTCTTTACATGATCATTTCGCACGATCATGGTTTGGAAGCCGTTCGGTTTTACTTACAACAGGATACTACTTTGTCGCTGATTCAGAAAGATTTTATAATTAATTTATTAATCTTTGCCACTAGTCACAACTATTTTTGGTTTGGAAACAATTTCTATTTACAGACACGCGGCGTGGCTATGGGGGCTAAATTTGCCCCGAGCCTAGCCAACCTTTTTATGGCCTTTTGGGAGAGAGATGTAATAGATACCAACCCCCCCAGAGAATTGAGGCTCTGGAAAAGATACATCGATGATGTTCTGTTAATATGGGAGGGGGATCTCCCATCTCTGGAGGATTTCTTTACCAGATTGAATACCAATGATAGAGGTATTACTTTAACGCATGAGGCAAGCGAGTCTGAGATCCGCTTCCTGGATTTGAACATTTCAGTCCAGGATGGTGTGGTTAAAACCACCACTTATTTTAAAAAGATAGACCGTAATGTCTACATCCCTCTTAATAGTTGCCACCATTCTCAATGGCTTAAAGCTGTGCCTAAGGGCCAGCTTCAGAGAATTAGACGTAATTGTACATCAATAAGTGATTATTATCAGCAAGCCCTCGTATTGAAATCAAGGTTTCTTGAAAAAGGATATGACGAGGTCACCATAGATGACACTATCCAACAAGTTAGTGAACTTGATAGAAATCAGTTGTTGAGTGGCATTAGAGCTTCTAAGGTTAATATGGAACAAAAATTAAATTTTGCGATGATCACTGGCTATTCAAACCAGCATTTTTCCGTTAAGAAGATTTTAAAACGGCACTGGAATGTTTTAAAGAATGACCGTGTTTTGGGTCCAAACATTCCGGACCAACCAGTGGTTATCTTTAGAGGGGTACCCCGTTACGCCTTAAAGTTGCACCGAATGTGATTGATCCCCCTAAAACTGTGCAATTTTTTCAGGATATGAAGGGGTTTTTCCCATGTCGGAAATGTAACATCTGTAAAATTAATTATTTTCAAGGACGTAAACTTTTATCCTTCCAGTCTACTCAGACCAACAGGACATACAACATTGATTTGTTTATTACATGCACTAGCGATCATGTTGTATATCTTATACAGTGCCCTTGCTCCAAACAATATATTGGACGCTGTCATGTTACATGATATTATTTTTATTATGTACTGTCTCTTTAATCCCTATCTAGTTTGACTCTTGTGGCATTCCTTAGTTTGCATGCTGCTCAGTCTCCTCCCCCTCTTTTCTGTATCAGTCATTTCAATGCTGTACTTCATGTGACCTGTATGTTTCTTCTACCTGCATGTAAGAATCGTTCTTTTACCTGTTGTAACTTGCATTCTACGGATCATACGACGAATAAACATCGCCAGATCTTCTTTCATGTGAGTTGTGACTGAGTAAGCTATCTAGAAAAGGTGATTGGGGTTGGATAATCTCTTCAGGGCAATGAGCTCCATGTGCTACTGAAAAATACATTCATAGCCTTTGTAGCCGATTCAGAATAGTAAAAGAACGTATCCAGCAGCCTGCACAGAGATAACTGCGTCACAGAACAGATCATAGTGAAGTGTAACTGTGTGTATTGCATGAGAATTCTGCATACAACCCCAGCACAGCTTGTTACAGCTCCTCACAGTATACAGACACTCTTCACTGCTACAGTCAAGCCTGTGTACTGCAGGCCATCATGAGTGGAAAGGGCTCAGTGTGTGATGAAACACCACAGCATGCACCACACAGAGAAAGCCAGGATGAGGACCCAGAGTTCACTGCATTGACCAAACGCTCTGTGAAACCCACTTGGAAGGTTAAAGAGAACTATGAATCCATGAGAACTGAACTAGCAACCAGTTTGAAGCAGATTTGGGATAAAATCCTCACCCACATTGATGTGATTTCATGTCCCAGCCATGAGGTACTGCAACTAGAGGGCGCCATAAAGCATCTCTCTGCCTCATACGAACTGTACCAGACTACAAGCAAGAAATATAAAACTATTCTGCAAAGCATCAACACTGAGGAGTCCTTAGAGCAACTTAACAATGCCCAGCTTCTTAATGAGGAAAGAGAAAGCTTTATCCAGCGAACTAAAGCAAAGGCAGAAGCAAAATTAATGCTGCCACGGGACACTGTATCTCACAAATCTGTATCCACCAGACGTTCTAAAGGTTCCTCTAGATCCCGAAGTTCAAGGCACTCAACGCTTAGTGAACAGCTAATAAATGCCCGCGCCGAAGCAGAGGCTATCAAGGTACGGGCCGCATATGCAAAAAAGAGAGCAGAAATGGAAACCGAGGCAGCGCGTCAAAGGGCAGCAATTGAAGCTTTAAAGGAACAGAGCAACTACGAGGCAGCTGCAGCAAAACTAAAGGTTTTGGAACAAGCTATCGGTGCAGATGAAGATGCTAGCGAAAGGGTCAGCGTCAAGGCAGATGTAGAAGATCCTTTTGAACGCACTAAGAACTATGTTCTAAACCACAGCAGTGAACACTCAATTACCTCCACGTTTCACGGCAACGCAAGGACTTCACCACATCATCAGGTAAAAGCTGTTCCAGCCACTTCCTACATGCAAACCCACCCCAGTGCAGCTCCCGACTGTCATGCTGATCCCGCATATGTCACAAAACGGCACACTAATCCGCAAGCAAGTCGCCAGCCTCCTGCTAACAGTACTGTTCCAGACCTTCACCCAACAATTCAGCTGAATGCCCTTGCTGCACCATATCTTCCCACGTCTCTTTGCAACGATACCATAAACAATGCTATCCACAACAATCAACCAGCAACCTCCTATGTAAAGTCAGAGGCAACAGAGGTAGTAAAGTACTTACTTCGACATGAGCTCGCCAAGTCAGGCCTAGTAAACTTCGACGACCATCCTGAAAATTATAGAAGCTGGAAAGCCGCTTTCAAAACTACATTAGGCGGTATCGGTTTTACTGCCGATCGTGAGCTGGATCTGCTGATCGGGTTGCTTGGCCCACAGTCAACAGAACGTGTCAAGAGCCTCAGGTCAGTTTACATCGACAATCCAACTGCAGGTCTCACCGCAGCATGGGAGCGTCTAGAACAGACTTACGGTAGTCCTGAAGCCATAGAGAATGCATTGCTCAAACGATTGGAAAATTTCCCAAGGATATCTGGTAAGGACAATATAGAGTTCCAGAGACTCAGCGACCTTCTTCTCGAAGTCCAGCTTGCCAAAACTGACCCTAAGCTACCTGGCCTCAGTTACCTGGACACTGCTCGAGGAGTTAACCCTATCGTTTGCAAGCTTCCGCATGGCCTACAAGAAAAGTGGATCCAAGTTGGGTCATCATACAAACGGGAAAACAAGGTTTCCTTTCCCCCGTTCTCCTACTTCTGCAATTTCGTCAGGAACATTGCTGACACCAAGAACGATCCTAGTTTTGCATTCAGCGAGTTCAATACTCCCTCACCTAAAGGTGACAACCTACATACTAGCTACAGGAACCGCAGAGGTCCCGTGTCCGTTAGGAAGACAGACATTATTCCCACTCCCGCCCCAAACAAGAGCGGCAAGATCGAAAACCCAAACCGATTATGTCCCATCCACAAGAAGCCTCATCCCCTCAAAAAATGTATCGGTTTCAGAAAGAAGCCCCTACAAGAACGAAAGGAACTCCTAAAGACTTTTGGGGTATGTTATAGATGCTGTGCTTCCACCGATCACTTTGCCAAGGAATGTAAAACTCCTATCAAGTGCATAGAGTGCGGTTCCGAGGACCACGTGCAAGCACTCCATCCCCTTGAGTCCAATCCTTCACAACATGCAGACCTTCCTCCTGGGCAGAACCACAGCGGGAAGAGTACAGATCACGTATCTAATTCCACCATGGTATTTTCTTCGTGCACTGAAGTCTGTGGGGAAGACCACTGTGACAAATCTTGCGCTAAAATATGCCTAGTGAATATTCATCACAAGGATCAGCCAGAAAAGACTTTAAGGGTGTATGCTATCTTAGACGATCAAAGCAATCGATCGCTTGCACGATCCGAACTGTTCGATCTATTTTGCACAAAAGGAGAGGTTCACCCTTACACATTAGGCACTTGTAGTGGAACTACAGAGGTTTTTGGAAGAAGGGCTCATGGATTTATTGTGTCCTCCCTAGAAAATAACCTACAATTACCCTTACCTACACTTGTAGAGTGTAACCAGATACCAGCCAACAAAGAAGAAATACCTACACCAGAAGTTGCCTTCTACCACCCTCATCTAAGGTCAATAGCCAGTGAAATCCCACCACTTGACAAAGATGCTAAAATCCTTCTTCTGCTGGGAAGAGATATTCTAAGGATCCACAAGGTACACAGGCAGGTCAGCGGACCTCCAGAGGCCCCATTCGCCCAGTACCTGGACTTAGGCTGGGTCATCATAGGCAACGTCTGTATAGGCAAAATGAAAAGGCCTACTAACATTTCTTCATTCAAGACAAATGTATTGCCAAATGGTCGTAATACTCACTTTGAGCCATGCCCACATCACTACTGGGTAAAGGAGAAGGTAACTAGCTGCAAGTTGCAACATTGCAACACAAACCTTTCCCGCACCTACGATGACAGCTTTGGTTCTACAGTTTTCAACGTAAGCAGTGAAGACGACAAGTTGGCTCCTTCGGCAGAAGACAAAGAATTCCTTAAAGTAATGGACAATGAGTTCTTTCAGGAAGATTCCAATAGCTGGGTAGCACCCCTACCCTTTCGCCTCCCGAGAGAGAAGCTACCAAACAATCTACATCAAGCAGTCAAAAGATTCTCCTCCTTAAAGCGTACCTTAAGCAGGAAGCCAGAGATGGAAAGACATTTTGTGGACTTCATACAGAATATCTTTGACAGGGGTCATGCCGAACCCGCACCCCCATTGAAAGAAGGAGAAGAATGCTGGTACCTCCCTTCCTTCGGTGTGTATCACCCACGAAAGCCAGACCAAATCAGAGTTGTCTTTGACTCCAGTGCCCAACATGAAGGCTTCTCACTTAACGACATGCTCCTCACAGGGCCCAACTTGAACAACAACCTCATTGGAGTCCTAATTCGCTTTCGTCAAGAACCTGTAGCGGTGATGGCCGACATTCAACAAATGTTCCACTGCTTCATCGTCAAGGAAGATAACAGGAATTACCTCAGGTTTCTATGGCACAAGGACAACGACATCAACAAAGAGGTAATTGATTACCGAATGAGGGTACATGTCTTTGGGAACAGCCCTTCCCCAGCTGTAGCAATCTATGGACTAAAAAAGACAGCTCAGCTTGGAGAAGCTGAGTATGGATCCGATGCTCGTCAATTTGTTGAAAGGAACTTTTACGTAGATGACGGGCTCAAATCCTTTCCTACTGCTAAAGAAGCAATTAATCTTCTTACCAGAACAAAGGAGATGCTAGCTGTAGCAAACTTGAGACTTCACAAAATTATATCTAACAGCCAAGAGCTAATGAATGCATTTCACCCTGAGGACTATGCCGCCAGTGTGAAAGACCTTGACCTTGGGTCAGACACACCCCCTATACAGAGAAGTCTAGGTCTGCTGTGGAACATCAAGGCAGACACATTCACCTTCCAGGTGTCAACCTGTGACAAACCCTTCACCAAGAGAGGAGTCTTGTCCGTAGTGAACAGCATCTACGACCCACTGGGATTTATAGCCCCAGTCACCATCCAAGGTAAGATGTTATTAAGACAGCTTACTACCGATAACCTAGATTGGGACACTCCGTTACCTATTGAGAAACAACAAAGATGGGAGAAATGGAGAGGTTCTCTGAAGACATTAGAACAGCTCCAAATTCCACGTTGCTATGCCCCAGTCTCCATCTCAGCCGCTGTCCAGAGGGAAATCCATATTTTCTCTGATGCATCAGTTGAAGCTATAGCTGCAGTGGCCTATTTGAAGACCTCAGGAGTTAATGGAGACATACACTGCAACTTTGTTCTAGGCAAGACAAAGCTAACACCAAAACCCGCACATACCATACCCAGACTTGAACTTTGTGCAGCTGTGCTAGCAGTGGAAATAGCTGAAGTCATAATAGTGACTTAGGCAGGAGTACCGGCTATACCCGCTATGGCGGGGAGAATATCACTATCACTATTGACTGTGCTACTGTTGAAGTCCCACGATTACAAACGATAGACTGCAGGACTCAAGCCATCTGTTTTTTGGACGTCATGTTTCATTGTTCATTTACTGCATACCTTCTTGTGTTTGCGGGTATCTCGTATCTATGGTTTACACACCAGTTTTACCTTTAACGTTTCTTTCCCTACAGGTTCAAGTTGGACTTATCTTTATATATGTAATAGACTTTGAAATCTAAAGATTTCAGGCGGGGAGTGTCATGTTACATGATATTATTTTTATTATGTACTGTCTCTTTAATCCCTATCTAGTTTGACTCTTGTGGCATTCCTTAGTTTGCATGCTGCTCAGTCTCCTCCCCCTCTTTTCTGTATCAGTCATTTCAATGCTGTACTTCATGTGACCTGTATGTTTCTTCTACCTGCATGTAAGAATCGTTCTTTTACCTGTTGTAACTTGCATTCTACGGATCATACGACGAATAAACATCGCCAGATCTTCTTTCATGTGAGTTGTGACTGAGTAAGCTATCTGGAAAGGTGATTTGGGATGGATAATCTCTTCAGGGCAATGAGCTCCATGTGCTACTGAAAAATACATTCATAGCCTTTGTAGCCGATTCAGAATAGACGCACTAAGCGAGCTGTGCATGTTAGATTGGAAGAACATGTTGGTAACGTCAGACGAGGTTTTCCCAAACATAATCTGTCAAAGCATTATGCGAAATACCATAATAAACAGATTAATGGGACCCTCTTTCTTCCCATTGAAAAGTTAAATGCACCATGGAGGGGTACGAATAAAGTGCGTTCCATATCCAGGTCATAAACTCAGTGGGTTTTTAATATGAAGAGTTTTGTCCCTTTTTGGTTAAACGTAGAGTGGGATATCAATTGTTTTCTCAGTAATGCGTAGCTCCTCCCCACTGTTTTAAATTTTAAATGTTAATCATATGATTTTAATATTTATTTTATTTTTTATCTAATTTCTTTATTTGACTAAACCTAAAAGGGAATTTTCATAGCTTTTATAACTTATATTGAGAATGTAGGTTCATTGTTATATTTGATTGTTTTTATTCAATCTATTTTTATATGGGTTGGATTTTTTCATATATATTGGGATTTTATATCCTTTATATCTATATATGTATACCGTATTTATCGGCGTATACCGCGCACTATTTTGCCCTGAAAATCAGGGCAAAATCGTGGGTGCGCGGTATACGCCGATACCCGCTTTCCCGCCACGAGTTTGAATACTGCGCCGGCATATACCGAGCGCAGTACACTCGTGTATCTTCGGGCAGTCTCGGCGCCTCTCGCGCTGACGTCCTGAGCGTACAGGACGTCAGCGCGAGAGTTGCCGAGCCTGCCCGATGATACACGAGTGTACTGCGCTCGGTATATGTCGGTGCAGTATTCAAACTCGGCGCGGGAAACGAGCGGGGAGGATGCGAGGACGCCGCAGAAGGACAACGGACCAGACGAAGTGGACACCCGAAGCCGCAGACGGACACCGGACGCGACGAAGAGGTGACCCAAACCCGCAGAAGGACGCCGGACCCGACGAAGAGGACACCCGAAGCCGCAGACGGACCCGACGAGGCCGCCGATGGACGCCGCGCAAGACACCAAAACTGTGAGTAGAAAAAAAACTTTTTTTCCACAGGATACGGGGCAACTTTAGGGGTGCGCGGTATACGCGGGAGCGCGTTATACCGCGATAAATACGGTATTCCTTTATATATATATATATGATTTATATATATGTATGTTTTACATTTATATTTTATATATATATATACATTTTTTATTAATATGTATAATGCGGCGTTCTTCCTCCATTTCCTAATGCTGGCTCCTAATGTTGTGTGACTCTTCTCTTATTTCACCACAAGATGGCAGTCATCTGCTTTTAATTCCATCTACCATTAGCGTCCATCTATCCAGACGCTTCCTGTGTGTTCTATGTTCTTTCCTCTGCCCTTAGTTATTGCCACCAGTTAAAATGATGTCCTGGTACTATATAAGGCCTGTGTGATGACGCACGCATCGTTGGCCTATCCCCGACGATGTCATTTACGACGAAACGTGCGTAGGAACGACTGGATTTTGCGTGGACCGTCATCACGCTCACGAGGAGATACACACACGGAGACCAGCTGACAGGACTGCAGCCCCACTTTTGTATATAAATGCAGTCCCACTTTTTGTATATAAATGCAGTCCCACTTTTGTATATAAATGCAGCCCCACTTTTGTATATAAATGCAGTCCCACTTTTGTATATAAATGCAGTCCCACTTTTGTATATGAATGCAGCCCCACTTTTGTATATGAATGCAGCCCCACTTTTGTATATGAATGCAGCCCCACTTTTGTATATAAATGCAGTCCCACTTTTGTATATGAATGCAGTCCCACTTTTTGTATATAAATGCAGTCCCACTTTTTGTATATAAATGCAGTCCCACTTTTTGTATATAAATGCAGTCCCAATTTTTGTATATAAATGCAGTCCCAATTTTGTATATAAATGCAGTCCCACTTTTGTATATAAATTCAGTCCCACTTTTGTATATTAATGCAGCCCCACTTTTGTCTATGAATGCAGTCCCACTTTTGTCTATGAATGCAGTCCCACTTTTGTATATGAATGCAGTCCCACTATATATATATATATATATATATATATATATATATATATATAAATGCAGTCCCACTTTTGTATATTAATGCAGCCCCACTTGTATATTAATGCAGCCCCACTTTTGTATATTAACTGCTTAACGACCGCCGCATGTATATGTACGTCCACAGAATGGCACGTACAGGCATATGGGCGTACAGGTACATCCCTGCCTTTCCGCGGGTCGGGGGTCCGATCGGAACCCCCCCCGCGACATGCGGCGGTCGGATTCCCGCGGGGAGCGATCCGGGACGACAGCACGGCTATTCGTTTATAGCCGCTCTGTCGCGATCGCTCCCCGGAGCTGAAGAACGGGGAGAGCCGTATGTAAACACGGCTTCCCCGTGCTTCACTGTGGCGGCTGCATCGATCGAGTGATCCATTTTATAGGGAGACTCGATCGATGACATCAGTCCTACAGCCACACCCCCCTACAGTTGTAAACACACACTAGGTGAACCCTAACTCCTACAGCGCCCCCTGTGGTTAACTCCCAAATTGCAACTGTCATTTTCACAATAAACAATGCAATTTAAATGCATTTTTTGCTGTGAAAATGACAATGGTCCCAAAAATGTGTCAAAATTGTCCGAAGTGTCCGCCATAATGTCGCAGTCACGAAAAAAATCGCTGATCGCCGCCATTAGTAGTAAAAATTTTTTTTTATAAAAATGCAATAAAACTATCCCCTATTTTGTAAACGCTATAAATTTTGCGCAAACCAATCGATAAACGCTTATTGCGATTTTTTTTTTTTTTTTTACCAAAAATATGTAGAAGAATACGTATCGGCCTAAACTGAGGAAAAAAAAATTATATATGTTTTGGGGGATATTTATTACAGCAAAACGTAAAAAATATTGCATTTTTTTCAAAATTGTTGCTCTATTTTTGTTTATAGCGCAAAAAAAAAAAACGCAGAGGTGATCAAATACCACCAAAAGAAAGCTCTATTTGTGGGGAAAAAAAGGACGCCAATTTTGTTTGGGAGCCACGTTGCACGACCACGCAATTGTCTGTTAAAGCGACGCAGTGCCAAATCGCAAAACCTGGCCTGGGCATTTAGCAACAAAATGGTCCGGGGCTTAAGTGGTTAATGCAGCCCCACTTTTGTATATGAATGCAGCCCCACTTTTTTATATGAATGCAGCCCCACTTTTGTATATGAATGCAGCCCCACTTTGTATATAAAAGCAGCCCCACTTTGTATATAAAAGCAGCCCCACTTTGTATATAATTTCAGCCCCACTTTGTATATTAATGCAGTCCCACTTTGTATATTAATGCAGCCCCACTCTGTATATAAAAGCAGCCCCACTCTGTATATAAAAGCAGCCCCACTTTGTATATGAATGCAGCCCCACTTTGTATATTAATGCAGCCCCACTTTTGTATATGAATGAAGCCCCACTGTGCATGGCACTCACCATGGCATTGCCTCGATCACACACAGCAGGTATCTCCTCTCCCGACGTGTGTCATGGAACAAACAGGAGCTGTAGGTCTGTGTTCGGCAGGGCAGTGTGCTCTGGCAAGGTCCCCCCCCTAGACGGGCTTGTGTGATAGACAAAACACTGATTCAATCAGTGTTCCATCTCCATCTACTATCACACAAGTAGGTCTAGCACAGGCAACACAGACCCAGCTCTCACACACAGCGAGAGATGCCCGGTGTCATACACGCAGGAAAGAGGGGGAGCGCTGCAGTCAGCTACAGCTCAAAGCAGCCTCAGGATAGGCAGCCTACCAGGCTGGGCCAGTCCGGCCCTGGTGATGAGAGAGAGTAAGAGACTCGGCAGCTGCAGGCACCGCAAAGCAGTTTTAAAAAAAAAATGATAAAAAAAAAGCCAATGTGACATGATTGTCTCGGGGGGGAGGGAGGCAATTGCCCTGCCTCCCCCCCCTGGATCCGCTGTTGCTTTCATCAATGTGTTACATAACATGAAAAAGTTTGTTCAATGTACTTTGTTTATGCAGAAACTTCAATACAAAATATAATAATTATAGTCTTCACATCCATCTTTTGTCGGACGAAAAATCTGAATCGGCTGTCGAAAGCACCATACTAACGATACATAAATCGTCAGGACGTTTGTCAGATGAAATTTTACTTCCAAATTTTCGTATCGTGTGTATGGGCCTTTAGTCCGTAGGGTTCAATATTGAGTTGGCCCCACCCTTTTTAGCTATAACAGCTTCAATTCTTCTGGGAAGGCCGTCCACAAGGTTTAGGAGTGTGTCTATGGGAATGTTTGACCATTCTTTCAAAAGCACATTTGTGAGGTCAGGCACTGATGTTGGATGAGAAGGCCTGGTTTACAGTCTCTGCTCTAATTCATCCCAAAGGTGTTCTTTCTGGTTAAGGTCAGGACTCTGTGCAGGCCAGTCAAGTTTCTCCATCAGTGCCTGACCTCGGAAAGGCGCTTCTGGAAGAATGGTCAAACATTGCCATAGACACTCCTAAACCTTGTGGACCGCTTCCCAGAAGAGTTGAAGCTGTTATAGCTGCAAAGGGTGGGCTAACTTAATATTGAACCCTACAGACTAAAACCTTGTACACATGGGCCAGAATCTTGTCAGAAAAAAACTGCCGCCTGAGTGTACAGACACTCCTTTCAAAAGAACCACGGTTCTTTTGAAAGGCAAGAACGCAGTGTCGTCATTGCGTACAACGAGCATGCGCTTGTCACATTTCGATGCTGTCGCTGCCATCTTGCTGCACCCTACCAATGCCTAGGAAGCTACTGCGCATGCGTCAAAGTCATTTCGAGCATGTGCAGCTTTTCACGGCGACAGGTAAGTATACAGACCTTTGGGTTTTGAATATAGAGAGCAGGATCTCTATTTTTCTCGTGGAGATTCTGGGCAGATTTCCCAACGAGAAACCTCAAAGCCTCGTACACACGCTTGGTTTACTTGGCAAGAAAGCTCTGCCAGTAGTTTTCTTGCTGGTTCTTGCCGAGAAAACTGAGTGTGTGTACGAGGCTTAAGACTGGGATACCATTAAAGTTCATGTCTGAGTAAAGGCAGGTGTCCCAATTCTTTTGGTCATATAGTGTAACAGTCCAGGATTGGATATTTAGGCTCCATGCACACTGGCTTAACAATTGTTGCTACTAGAGCAGTTTTGTGCTCTGCCTGTAGAAGCAGCTCCATGTTCTCCTATGTGTCCATACACATTGGGATGATTACAGACATATTTTGAGTTCAATGTTTAGAGGCAGGAAAAAAACTCTTCTGGTTTGCGTTTCTGATTGGAGCTTTCTGGCAGAAAAACGCAAAACTCTCCTAAACTCGTCTAAACTTTGTACAATAAACTCTCTATATGAAAGTTTTTTTCTGCCAAGGGAACTGGCATTTTTTTAAGCCCAGTGTGTATGGAGCCTTATGGAGTCTAAAGATAGAATTTGATGACATTCTCATATTTCTATATTATTTATGTGGTTTGGATATAAAACTGTCCCAAAATATTATTGTCTCAATCAGTCCTGTTATACTCACTGTAATTCCTCTATCCGGCTTGTTCTCAGAGCTTCCATCAGATCCCTGAAATGAGGACCCTCCAGATTGTTATCAGACAGGTCCAGTGTCCTCAGTGTCTGGTTATTTCTTATTACAGATGTCAGGTGACGGCAGGAACGGTCTGTCAGGTTATTAGAGGACAATCTGTAGAAGAAGAGAAGAATGTTACCAGAAGAAAATGAATTTCTCCCCCAGGAATGAATGGAACTATTCTCTACATGAATGGAACTCATTTCTCTTTATTTGAATCATTTATATCAGATCACTTTATAAAACACGATCGATCATCTACACTATTGGAGGTTTTCTCTTTTTGTGGATCCCAATTACTAAATGTGACATGAGAAGTGGATGAGATTGTGTGATCCATTCATTATTCCTGTATGGGGATTGGACCATACACACTCACACTGACCAATAGGCTTTCACCTCCAACCTTCTGCTAAGTCTTGGATTCAGTTGTAGGGATTCACTTTGATGGTCACAGAAGTCTCACTCATGTTGTGGAAACTTCATTGACTAAAAGTGACACCATTGTACTTTGGGATTTCCTTTGAACATCATGGTGGAGGATTTGATCTTATGGTGTGGGGAAGATTTTATTATTACCGTTCTTTATTAGGACCATTTTTTAAAATGTTTACTAATATTGCTGCACTAATTTTATATATGCTGATTATAAATTCTCTTCATTAGTTATCAGTGAAATATTCTCCATACCATTGTTATATATACACTTTTATAGGGAGGTTTGTGATGAGGAGTCTCACTTCTATTGTTATATTTTCACATTTATATTGTGTGAATGTTATATACTAGTGCTGCAGTCTTCCATATTATACTAGATGTGATAACTCCACCAATAGTGATCAGATATAACAATTACATTCACTACAAAAATACACTTTCATACATGTGAGGAAGAGCAGATCTCCTCCAACCTATTCACAGCTACTTCAATCTATATAACGTATAATGTACAAAAATACATAAACATGAAATGTAACAAAGTTATCTTATAAAATTGCAAACATCAAAAGAAAGTTAATAAATGTGAACATAGCGGATTTCCTACAACCCATTCACCACTACTTCCATCTCCAATCACCATACAGTGACTTGTGCAGTAACAGAAATAAGAAGTCCCAAAGATTCATCCAGATGGATTAAATCAATGCTGATCAGCTGCCACCTCTTTGCAGCAACTTTAATCAATCTCCCCCACACCAGTGAGCAAACAGCAAGGCCCAGACATGCTTGTTTATATCCTTCCAGCAGTTCCACTCCGCTCAAGCCGGCTTCCGATGAGAACAGACTGTGCCACGGAATGTCAGATTTCCAGGTAGTATCTCCAATATCCCTCGAGGTCTCCAAACAATGGCCACAATCACATTACATAGAAAAGAAAAATCCTCCATAGTGTATAATCTATATATATATAATCACAGATTGTACACTTCATCATATACATGAGTATACACAGAACTCAGAGCACACACCGCTCCGGACTGCAGCCGTGTATGATGGAGTCCAGGCAGTGACATGGAGGCTTCTTCTTTTCCATGTAATTGCGGCCATTGTCTGGACACCTCGGGTGATATTGTATTTTTGCACATTATATGTTATTGTCAGGACCTGGACTTGAAACTGGGACCTCATCTGTGTCTGGCAGTGAACCTTCTCACTGAGCTATCTGGGATGCTGGACAGCTCCCTGTCTGATCTGCTGGACAACCCATCTGATCCATTGGACATTCCTGCCTGGTGTCTTGATTGCCTTGAACCTTGAACCCCTTGCTCCTCCCACGAACTTCCTGATATAAGCCATGTCTCTGCACTTCCTCCTTGCCAGAATATTGTGCTATCTCCAGCCTGTCTTCCCTGCTGCCGTCCATATTTTCTACTGCTCGTTATCAACCCTTGGCTTGTTCATCGACTACGCTTCTGCTTGATCCCAACCTGCAAATACTCATTACTGACCTTTTGGCTTGTTTACCGACCACGCTTCTGTTTGATCCTTACCTGCTCATCCGCTATTGTACCCCGGCTTGCTCACCTCCTGGTGGGGCAATCCTGAGGACTGCGACCTGGTGCTAACACGCAGCAAAATCCATCTCCACCTTCAGGAGCTCTGGTGAACACAGGTTAGCGCTTAGACTCCGCACCTCAGGTGACCCTGTGTCATCTGCCAGAAGTGACTGTCTGTACACCTGTCATCAACTGCTATAGCTACTGGCCTCTGAGCCTGACTCCAGACCGTGACAGAATATTCTGGCCCAAGACATGGAGGCCGTTGTAGCAGCTGCTGTAGCTCCTCTCAGGGTGCAAATCGCTGAGTTGCAGACGTTTGCTGTTAACTACCAGGAAAAATGTTCTGAGTTATAACCTGAAGTGAAAGCACTACAAGAGGAAATCCTTGATATGAATAAACAATTGCGTGACTTTCGTACCCGAGACACTGCTGCCGTAGATACTAATGCACGAATGCCCCTACCACTTAAGTTTAACGGAGACCGCCGCCATTATAGAGGGTTCCTTAATCAATGTCATATATACTTTCAGATGCAACCTGCTGCATTTACTTCAGACAGGAAAAAGGTGCTTTTTATTATCAACCTCCTGACTGAGGAAGCTTTAGCCTGGGCCTCCCCTTATATGGAGAAAGATGATGTCGTCCTGGATGATTTAAATTCTTTTGTGACTGCGATGAACCAAGTTTTCGATGATCCTAACCGCTGCGCTACTGCTGAGGCAAAATTGCACAATTTACGGCAGGGTAGACGCTCTGTTGCAGAGTACACAACTGAATTCCGACGTTGGATCTCAGATACCAATTGGAATCCAGCAGCACAAAAGAGTCAGTTCCATCAAGGACTCTCGGAACAAGTAAAAGATGAGCTTGCCAGAGTAGAAAGTCCTGACGACATTGAGGCTTTTATTAAATTGTGTATTCGAATTGATCAAAGACTTACTGAAAGGAGAAAGGAGAGACTGGGAATCTTAGGCAGTAATGGTGGCATGCTTTTTTCTACTACTCAGTATCCTCCTAAGGTTTCAAGATTTATTCCTGATTCTGACACTCCTGAACCTATGCAGGTGGATGCTCTTTAAAGATATATTACTACTCAGGAGAAAGAAAGACGACGTTCAGAGAACTTATGTCTTTATTGTGGAGAATCCAGACATTATGCAGTTAATTGTCCCAATAAATTTAAAAGAAAAATTGCAGCAACAGATTTTACAGTATCTGAACAAATAAACTCAATTTCTCAGTCTGTCTCTCCTTTGATTCAGGAAGCAAATAAGGTTAATTCTTTATCAACTAATTTTGTCATCCCTATTAAGCTAATTTCTGAGGGCCGTGAAATCCCCTGCTCTGCTATGCTGGACTCTGGGGCTGGAGGAAACTTTATGGATATAGAGTTTGCCCACCACAATAACATTCAAGCCATAAATACATCTGCTCCTATTGAGATGGAGACAGTTGATGGTTCTCCCTTATCCTCAGGACCTGTTACCCATAAAACAGTTCCTTTGGTAATCCAGTTTGAGGCGGATCATCGTGAGACCATCAGCTTTCTGTTGATCACATCACCCAAATTTCCCATCATTTTGGGCATTCCTTGGTTCTCCACTCACAATCCCTCTATCAACTGGGGAGAACAGACCATAGATTTCACATCCTCCCACTGCAAGGAACACTGTAGGGAATCTTATCAAACAAGATCTCTGCTGGTCAAGGAATTTCAAGTTGGTGTGGTAACTACCCAGTCATATGACGACTTGCCTCCACAATACCATGCATTCCGGGATGTCTGATAAGAAAAATGCAGATCAATTACCTCCTCATCGCCCATACGATTGCCCCATTGAGCTGCTTCCAGGGGCCGAAATACCATTTGGCCGCCTTTTTAATCTCTCAGAACCTGAATTAAAAGTGCTCAGGGAGTGGCTTGATGAAAATTTAGAAAAGGGTTTTATTAGACACTCAACATCTCCTGCAGGAGCAGCTCTATTCTTTGTTGAAAAGAAAGACTCCACCTTGCGTCCATGCATTGATTACAGGCACATGAATAAGGTCACAATTAAAAACCGTTATCCACTCCCCTTGATCTCGGAAATGTTGGAAAGACTTCGTCCTGCCAAAGTGTTTACAAAACTTGACCTACGGGGGGCATATAACCTGGTCCGTATTCGTTCAGGAGATGAATGGAAAACCGCCTTTAGAACCAGATATGGGCATTTTGAGTCCTTGGTCATGCCTTTTGGTCTCTGCAATGCCCCTGCGACCTTTCAGCACTTCATAAATGATGTTTTTCGAGATCTGTTGGACCAATTTGTCATTGCTTATCTGGATGACATCCTTATCTTTTCTGACAACCTGGAAGAGCACCGCAAGCATGTTTGCACTGTCTTTGAAAGATTAAGGCAGAATCGACTTTACATCAAATTGGAGAAATGTGAGTTTGAACAAACCCAGATCCAGTTCTTAGGGTATATTATTTCTCCAGATGGAGTGGGCATGGATCCTGAGAAGATTAAAGCAGTGGTAGATTGGCCTGCCCCCGGAAACATTAAGGAAATCCAGCGATTTGTCGGGTTTGCCAACTTTTACAGAAAATTTATAAGGAACTTCTCTAAGGTGATAGCTCCAATTACCCAGCTAACAAAGAAAGGGGTGCCCTTTGTGTGGTCATCTGAGGCACAGGCTGCTTTTGGAAAGTTAAAAACTCTTTTTACTTCTGCACCAGTATTGGTACATCCCAATCCTGAATTACCTTTTATAGTGGAAGTGGATGCTTCAGACTCTGCCGTGGGAGCTATCCTCTCTCAACGACATGGTGAAAAGATGCAGCTACATCCTTGTGCTTACTTCTCTCGTTTAATGTCTTCAGCCGAAAGAAATTATGACATTGGGAATAAGGAGTTGCTGGCAATTAAGGAAGCATTTTCTGAATGGAGGCATTTGCTGGAAGGCGCTAAGCATCCTGTAACCGTTCTCACAGATCATAAGAATCTGGAATTCATTCGTTCTGCCAAGAGATTGTCTTCTAGACAAGCACGTTGGTCATTGTTCTTTTCTAGGTTCAATTTTATTATCTCATATCAACCTGGGTCAAGGAATGGTAAGGCTGATGCTTTATCATGAATGTTGTCTGGGCCTCTCCAGGAAGACAACTCTGAATACACAGTCCTGCCTCAAAATAACTTTTTAGGTGTCACTAGTTCTAAAGCATTCTTGAGTCTTCTCAAGGAAGGGTACGAGAATGACCCACTCCTCAAAGATCCTCCTATGAACATCATCCTTGAGTACAAGAATGGCTTCTGGACTCAAGCACATCGCCTCTATGTACCTGAAGTTGCTCGGGTTGAAGTCCTCAAGTTGGCTCATGACTCCAAACTTGCTGGACATTTCGGAGTTTCTAAGACGGAGGAACTTTTATCCCGTTCCTTTTGGTGGCCTGGGTACAAAAGAGATGTCAAAAGTTATGTAGCCTCGTGCCTGGTCTGTGCTCGCAATAAGACACCCCAAGCTTCTCCTTTGGGTTTGCTCCAGCCACTCCCTGTCCCATCAAGACCATGGGGATCAATTTATATGGACTTTGTGGTTGATTTACCCCCCTCTAAAGAAATGACCACTATCTTGGTTGTTATTGACCGCTTCACTAAGATGGCTCACTTCATACCGGTGAAGGGGGTACCCTCTGCAGAACAAACTGCAGAGTTGATGGTTCGAGAAGTCTTTAGACTACATGGAATTCCAGAAGATTTAGTTTCTGACCGAGGAGTACAGTTCACTTCAAAATTTTTAAAAAGCTTTTGCTCAGCTTTAGGAGTAACAATTAATCTATCTTCTGCTTTTCATCCTCAGTCTAATGGGCAGACCGAGAGGACCAATCAAACGTTAGAGCAGTACCTCAGATGTTTTGTTAGTTATCTTCAGGATGATTGGGTGGACTATCTTCCTACAGCGGAGTTTGCTTATAACAATTCTAAACATAGCTCCACCTCTCAGACCCCTTTTTTCCTAAATACCGGGCATCATCCAGATTTTATCCCTGATCTCCCTATCTCAACTCCAATTCCTGCTGTTACCAACAGATTAACTGCTTTACAGGAGATCCAGGAAAAATTGATCGAGACTTTGAGGGAAGCTCAGGAAAGTTACAAGAAGGCTGCAGATTGACATCGCAGAGCACTTCCTACCTTTCATGTGGGTGATAAAGTTTGGTTATCCACTAAAAATCTGAAGGTTCATGTTCCATCTGCAAAGTTGGGACAAAAGTTTGTGGGACCTTTCCAGATCTTGGCCCAGATTAACCCAGTTGCCTTTCGCCTAAAACTTCCAGCCAGTATGAAGATTCACCCTGTGTTTCACATTTCGCTACTTAAACCATTTCACGAAAATACTTTTTCTGGAAGAACTCTTCCACCCCCTCCACCTGTTGAGGTACAGGGTGAAGAAGAATACGTGGTGGAGAAAATTCTTGATTCCAGGATCTATAGGAACAAATTGCAATATCTGGTTCAATGGGAAGGATACGGGACAGAAGAAAATTCTTGGGAGCCTGAGCAGAATGTTCATGCTCCTAGATTAACAAGAGAATTCCACCAGAGGTTCCCTCACAAACCAGGCCCTAAGACGTCCAGTGGACGTCCTGGGAGGAGGGGAGTACTGTCAGGACCTGGACTTGAACCTGGGACCTCATCTGTGTCTGGCAGTGAACCTTCTCACTGAGCTATCTAGGATGCTGGACAGCTCCCTGTCTGATCTGCCAGACAAATCCATCTGATCCATTGGACATTCCTGCCTGGTGTCTTGATTGCCTTGAACATTGAACCCCTTGCTCCTCCCACGAACTTCCTGATATAAGCCATGTCTCTGCACTTCCTCCTTGCCAGAATATTGTGCTATCTCCAGCCTGTATCTCGCTCCTGTCTTCCCTGCTGCCGTCCATATTTTCTACTGCTCGTTATCGACCCTTGGCTTGTTCATCGACTACGCTTCTGCTTGATCCCAACCTGCAAATACTCATTACCGACCTTTTGGCTTGTTTACCGACCATGCTTCTGTTTGATCCTTACCTGCTCATCCGCTATTGTACCCCGGCTTGCTCACCTCCTGGTGGGGCGATCCTGAGGACTGCGACCTGGTGCTAACACACAGCAAAATCCATCTCCACCTTCAGGAGCTCTGGTGAACACCGGTTAGCGCTTAGACTCTGCACCTCAGGTGACCCTGGGTCATCTGCCAGAAGTGACTGTCTGTACACCTGTCATCAACTGCTATAGCTACTGGCCTCTGAGCCTGACCCCAGACCGTGACAGTTATACAGACTGAAGCAGCTGTAAATAGGTTAGAGGAGATCTGCCCGGAATAAACGGGGGAGGAGTCTAGGAATGGCGGGACCAGATCGCTGGGGTAGCTAGACGGGAGCTCGCGGCCCTCAGCCCCAGGAAGCGATGAGCCTTTCCTTCCCCGCTTTGATCCCCCCACCGCATAGCGCGGCTCTCTCTCTCCCCCCGTCCAACCCCGTAGACACAGCCCCGCAGACACAGCCAAAGCATCGCAAAGGGAGAAAACAACCTACCTAGTCGGAGGTCACGGTGTCGTCGGCAGAGGGAACACCACAGGTGACAGACGGTGACCCCAGGTGGAATACAGGGGAAGCTGCGAATAAGGTATCGGTTGGTCGGCTCTGAGAACGAGGCTGAGCTGAGAGTGAGCAGCTCCAAAACACGTACGGCAGCGCGGTGCACGGAGCGCCAGCCGGGGGGCTGCACAGGTATGGGGAGACGCGAGTGGTGAGTATTGTCAGCCTATGCTCCTCGCCCCTCGCTCCCGGCACCAGTGGGCAGTATCTCTTCGGCCAAAAGGCACAGAATTAGAGTCGACTACCAGTGAGTATGATATTAATCTATTTAAATATCGGGAAAATTGTTTGGATTGTGTTACGTGCTCTGGCGATAGAAAAATAAAAAAACAGCAAACTGCTTATGGCATCCAGCTGGCTCTCCGATACGTTCTCTTTTCCCTGTATTGTTTGAAATCACAAATCCGAATCTGGATTGAGGGAAAATATGCCGTTTGGTCCACTTTTTTTTTTGAGTACGCTGGAGGTCTCTGGCAATCAGAAATGGCGCATTGAAGTGTGAACTGTGCATTGATTTTGAGATACAGAGATTAAAACGATAATTCAATAGCAGGTCACTGAAAAATTTGGCTAGTTCCCTTTCCCAATACAAGAAAGAGAAAAAAAAACAGATGTTGCCAGGTGGGGACGGTATAAGTGCTAATGAGTAAAGCAAGGACGGTAACCATGTAAGCCGAACCAAGAACTGTGAACAGGTTGTGATTTTTATATTTAAATCCCAGCATCCAAAAATTCCAGAGGCAACAAAGCATTAACAAAACATTGTTACAAATTACTGTTACATGTAACATTGGTTACTTGAAAAACAAAAAAAAAGCTATTGGGACAAAGTATTTATTCTGCTGGGAAGGAAAAAACTACATGAGCTTCCAGGAAATGGTTTTCTTTCGCTGCTTGTGTATTCTTTCTCTCCCTGTGTTTTGCCTTAAACAAGCAACCAGTCAAAAATCCTAATTGAATGCAACAAAGTAAAAAGCTAATATTCCTCTAAGAGCCGGTTCACACTGGGGCGACTTGCGATCCGACTTCATGTCGCCTCAAGTCGTCCCAAGTCATGCTGTAGAGAAAAACAATGGAAGTGAATGGGAGCAGTGTTAATACACACGACTCAAGGCGATCCGACTTCAGAAAAGGTTCCTGTACTACTTCAATCCAACTTGTAGGCGATTTGTACCCATTGATTTCAATGGAAGTCGGATCACTGTCTTATCTGAAGCTACTTTCTAGGAAGATAACATACATTTCTCAGGCAAACCCCTCCCTCCCCCTCCCTCTCCCAGAGCTGATGGTTGTTTTATTGGCCACTGGAATGTCTCCTGTCCTGGAGACGACTTCAAGTCCTGTTGTAAATCTCCCCAGATCGGCCTGTGGTTCACATTCAAGTCGTGTTGGAATCGCCTCTGGAAGTCGCGCTGGAAGTCGGATCGCCCCAGTGTGAACCGGCTCTAAGTCTGCATAGTTTTCAGGACTGCCTAATATTCGCACTGAACTTTCCACAAGCAAAGAGATTGTGGGGGAAAGATAATTTCGCTGCTTGTTTGCTCTTTCTCTTTTTCTTTTTTTTCCCTTGAACCAGCAATTAATAAGCCTGAAGCAAATTTAATTAGTAAAAAGCTACAGTCTCTCCTAAATCTGCATAGTTTACAGGATGGTCTAATACTAAAACTTTGCACCTAACATCCCACTAATAAAGGGAGTGTGCGGAAAGAACAGATCAGGACTAAAATACTGACAAAAAAAAGGATTAGACAGATAGATAGTAAAAAATAATAGTTGGTCATTACTTGCCCTCACTGGCCCGGGCGGTTCCTACCAAGGTGCCTTGATTTTGGGTACCTGGAGTCGGAGTCAGCAAACAATACTCCGACTCCTACTAAATTTAGATTGTCGGAACATTTAGGAGTCTAAACATTTATCTACCGACTCCACAGCCCTGGAAAAATCACTTAAATCGCAAATGGATAGAAATATGGGGCACATGTTGGAAAGATTGGAAGAAGCGGGAAAAAAACCCAGACTTGAATAAAAATACTATTAGAAAATTAGAGGAAGAAATTAAAGCAATAAAAAAAGAACAACAGGAATAAGCGTATAAATTAGAAGACCAAGAAAATAGAGATAGAAGGAAAAATATCAGAATCCACGGAGTTCCAGATTCATCTCAGCCAGAAAATCTCCCAGAAATAATAAGGAAAATTTGTAACCCACAACTGGATAGAGAAATAACTTTCCCATTAAGAATAGAACGGGCACACAGGATAATTCCTAGAGTCCTAGAGATATCATTATAAGATTTGAAAGCTGGGAAGAGAAAAATCAATTATGGAGAAACCTGAGACGAAAGTCCCCAATAAAATTTGCAGAACACAATATTAAAATATACCAGAACCTATCCCAAGAGATGCTCAGAAGAAGAAGAAACTTAAGACCATTACTAAGGGTTTTTCAAGAGCAAGGAATACAGTACAACTGGGGTTTCCCAGCATGCTTGATCAGCAGAAAAAACGTGGTTACGGCAAGACTCACATTTATTGAAGAAATACCGGAATTCTGTCAAAAACTAGATATCCCAATGCCTACCAGTTAACGAGATGGGAAGGGGAAAAGGAAGAGGAAGGGAAAGGAAGGAAAAAGAGAAAATAATTAATTCAGGGGACGGGGAAGGAAAATAAGGGGGATTAATACAATTTAGAAAGAAAGAGACATGGGGACCCGAAATATCGGCTAGGCCCGGCGTTATTTCCCTAGAAATAGGGAATAGGAGACCGTGGTGAATAGTTCTCCACCTTAGAGATAGGAGCAAAAGAGCGCCAAAGGGGGCGCAAGAGGAGATGCTATATAACAAGACCATAGGGTCAAGGTTCCATCATGGGAAGGGGGGAGGGACTGGGTGGGATGGAAGGGGAGTGGGGTGGGGGGAGGGTGATGAAAGGGGGTGGGTAGGGGAAGGTGGGATGAGGGGGGGCATAGGAGATTAGGTTTGGTTATCTGTCTGAAAAAAAAAAAGGTCAAAACTCTGTAAAAAAAAATATACATGACTAACACAGATTTTATTACATATAATGTACGAGGCCTCTGTTCCCCTGAAAAAAGACATATGGTCTTAAAAGAAATTGAAAGGTACTCTGCAGAAATTGTTTTTTTACAAGAGACACATATAACAGTAGATTCTAGAGTCAGACTCTATTCTCGGGCGGTCCCAACCTGGTACTATGGAGACTCCCCAAAGAAAAGATCCAAGGGGGTCACCATAGGGATAGGGAAAAATATTAGTTTCAAGGTTGAAGAAAGGAGAGTCGACCCAGAGGGTCAGTATCTGTTTTTAAGAGGGGTCCTACAAGGGAAAAAATACACGCTAGCAAACATATACTGTCCCAATAGACACCCCCAAAAGTATCTTAGGGGGATTTTAAATGCATTCATGGATTTCAAGGATATGTAATCCTAGCTGGAGACTTCAATTCCTCATTGGAACACCATTTTGAGAGTACGTCTGGTGCACTGATGCGATATTCTAAGCAACTGCGATTAGTGAAAAAAAAAATGTTCAAACACCAATTAATAGACCCGTGGAGAATTGCACATCTCAATAAAAGGGACTATACATACCATTCATCGGTGCACGACACATACTCAAGTTTGGATTATCTAATGGTAGATCACGGTGTATTGGAATATGTAAATAAAACCTCAATAGGTATAATATTAATCTCTGACCACGCCTCGGTAATAGCTCGAATACAGTTCAATGAGATAGAACAAAGAAAAGGGATGTGGAATTTAAATGAGGAACTGATAAATGATATAGAAGTAGGGGACACAGTAAAAAAAAAAATAGAGCAATATTTTTTGACTAATAACACACCGGATGTAAGTTCTGCGACAATATGGGAAGCCCATAAGGCATGTATTAGGGGTAAGTTAATCTCCATAGGGGCAGGGGAAAAAAAGGCAAGAGAATCAAATAGAAAAAATATAATAAGCAAGTTACAAGATCTGGAACAAAAACATAAAGGAGAAAGTGAAATATATCAGAAAATAGTGATAAAGAGGGCCCAACTTGGAGACCTGATGGAACTTGAAACCAGAAACATATTCAAGAACGTAGAAAAAGAAAGATACAAATGGGGGAATAAACCAGGGAAATATCTTGCCAAAATATCTAAGGAAAAAAAAAAATATATTGAAAAAATAAAAAACCAAGTAGGTCAGATAAAATATAAGAATTCTGAAATTGCAGAGGCATTTCAGACCTTCTATAGTGCACTGTATTCCATTAGAAAGGGAGAAACTCAAGATCAGAAAGAAATCAGGAAAATAAAAACTAAGGAATATCTATAGGAAGCCAATCTACCAAAGATATTGCAAGAAAATGCTGAACTACTAGAGGATCCAATAACACAGGGGGAAATCCATAAAGCCATTTAAGAAACATCTGGAGGCAAGAGCCCAGGTCCGGACGTGTTACCAATTAAGTACTGTATTTTAAAAAATGTAAAGAACTTTTGGTCCCAGAGCTATGCAACTATTTTAATAGATTGGGAGAATAGGAGGAAATAAGAAAAGAATCCCTCCTTGCCAATATTTTAATTATCCCCAAAGCGGGAAAAGATGGTACTCTTTGTTCCAATTACCATCCAATAGCATTATTGAACGCTGACATAAAGCTCTATGCAAAAATATTGGCTACGAGGATGGAGGCATTAATGCCAGATTTAATAAATGCAGATCTCCTGGGTAGGTAGGATCAATGCATTTAAAATGATGACCCTACCGAAAATAATATACAAGTTTCAAATGCTCCCTATAAGAATTCCACAAAGCTTTTTCAAGAAAACAATGGGGGGCTGGCACTCCCAGATATAAAAAGATATTATTACGCCGTAATTTTAGCAAGGTTAGCAGAATGAACAAACATACACACTAAAAAAAAGTGGGCACAGATGGAAGACACATTAAGTTCGACGCAATTAAAAAAATTTTTTGGATTCCACCTAAATTCAGAAAAATGGGCACGGACACACACAGCATAACGAAAAATGTATTTAAAATATTATTTATTTATTTATTAAAATTCTTAAAAGTACAAAAAAGTACAAAACGCAGTCAGTTACCCGTAGGCCTCGATGCGCCGAGAACAACAATACAGCAACAACCAAAAAAACATACACAGGCAGCGGAACAGATCAAATTTAAAATAGTTAGCAGATCAAAGAACTATAAAAACCTATGTAATTCCATATGGGACACAATATAAAGACAGGAAAAATGGGAATATAACTCTCCACTAATTCCATTAGCAGGCACACATTTTTTTCCACCAGGCAACAGGACACGAATGGGAAAGCATTTGGGTACTAAAAGATTAGGGGAATTAGTTACACAAGGGAAAATAAGGCCAATAAACGATCTTCAAACACAGGAAGGGTGCAAGATTGTAGTGAGAGGGAATACTTTCAATTAAAACACTTTGTGAGCACTTTACCACAGCCGATTAGAGATGATAAAACATTAAACTCAATAGAAAAGCTATGCTTCATTGGAAAACCATTAAAACACGGAATTGCGGTACTATACAGGATATTAACGGACTTGGAGATGCAGGGAACGCTGACATGCGTAGAAAAGTGGGGACAAGACATTGGAAAAAAGATAGGACTCACAAATGATAGGCGCAGTGTTCAACTATGCAACTGACATCACCACAATTGAGACAAATTATAAATGTATGCTACGCTGGCATTTGACCCCTGAGAGAATGAATAAAATACATCCAAATAACTCTGCGTTGTGTTGGAGGGAATGTAATCAAGTAGGAACTACAATGCATGTTTGGTGGGACTGCCCGAGAATACAAGAGTATTGGAAAGAAGTTTTAGAACATATAGAAGAAATTACAGGTGAAAAGATCCCACAAAATCCTTTGACCTGCTTGTTCCATGGAACAGTCAGGCCAAAAAAACAGTATGGATCGACTTTGGTT
Organism: Rana temporaria; assembly: GCF_905171775.1. Lineage (NCBI taxonomy): Eukaryota > Metazoa > Chordata > Amphibia > Anura > Ranidae > Rana > Rana temporaria. The sequence continues at coordinate 490,104,508 of NC_053491.1, forward strand.
CCGGTGTTACTGAATGCAGCAAAGAGCCTAATCCCAAAAAATTGGCTACACCCACAGAGGCCATCCATAAAAGAGTGGATACATAGCTGAAATGGAATATCTGGGGCGAGGTGAACTGGGAGGAGAGGATAGATGTAGAACAGTCTGGGAGAAATGGAGAGCTTTCAAAATGTCAGAAGAATTCGTACAGGCAATGACAGAAACAGATAGGTGAGACCTACGTATAAATAGAGAAATCAAACTTAAATGGTGATCGAGGGGGAGGGATAGGATTAGGAGGGGTCAAATGGAAGAAAGAAGGGTAGTACTTCAGGGGCGGGATTTCCTCTTTGTACTGATGGTTATAACTAAAAATGGTTATTCATCCAAGAGAGATCTTTCTTGTTATGTATAAGAAAGAAAAAAATATATAATAAAAAAAATATATATATTATGAATGGATAAACCACATGTGATGCGATGCCACAGAGAAGACGTGAAGGGCAGAGTTACCGTGAGCATGTCTCGCTGTCCTGTTTTGTGGTTGAGTCTGATGTGGGAAAAAAAAAAGAGGAGATCTGCCCTTCCTCACATGTATGAACGTGTATTTTTGTAGTGAATGTCATTTTTATTATTGATCACTATTGGTGGAGTTATTACATCTACATTATAAGTGTTGGTATTCGGACAGATTGTAGGTTGCAGATTTCTCATTTGTCTCATCACACATTTTATCACTAAGTGTCGGGCTCTATACATAGAATTCTATTATACTATTTGTACTTCTATATCAGACTTCTTTCTGGCGGCTGCTTTTCATTCGTTAGATTTTTACAAAGTTGTTCATGTTTATTAGTGCAGATATTTCATTTTTTACATTTTTATATCCAGCTTTAGAGAACGGTCTGATTTTGTAGATATAGAGAGACAATCAGGAGATGAAATATATCTCCATTATTATTATTTGATTTATGTAGCTTAGACATACACTATTATAAAAAGTATCGGGATGCAAAAATAGCCCGGTCATTAAGCAGCAAAATCTTCTGGGGCTGAAGTGGTTAATGGCATCCCAGTCTTAAAGCAAAACTTTGGGATTTAAAAAAAAAAAAAACATTAGTACACTCTCCACACAAAACAATAAACAGTTATTACATTTGCGACATTTCTTATCATTTAAGACAGGGGTCTCCAAACTGTGGCCTTTATCTGGCCCTTGGGGCACTATTCTTCCTACTGGTACCGAGGACACTATTCCTCCCACAATACTGAATATGGGTCACTATTCCTCCTATTGAAGCCAGGATATTTTGTGCTCACCACTGGCCACAAGCCGGCCCCCTGAGGTCTGAACAATAGAAAAGTGGCCCTTTGTTTAGGAAGTTTGGAGACCTCTGATTTAAGAGATATGACTGATTGAATTTTTAGGAAGTCAGTTTTGTGATTCAAAAAATGCTTCATCTTTTCTGGCAGGGAGGATCTCTTAGAACAGGGATTACATCATATCCTCTTCTCTCTCTCTAACTGTAATCAGACTACATTTCCCATGAATAATTGGGATGGGAGTGAATTTGGGAGGTACCCTAGGCTTGTACATGTAAATGTAAACCCACCCACTCCAACATAAATCACACTCCTCATTCTGCAGCCAGCAAGCCATACATAATACACAGTATGATAGGTTACAGCCTTATAAATACAAAGCAGTGCAACGTGTCAGAGACCACGATTTATATAGGCCTTTTATGATGTCACAGTCCCATCATGCTCCGGGTGGTGACGACATAAGGGGCGGGGGTCACCAGGTGACATCACCCAATGACCACGCCCCATGCCTATATAAATCGTTGTGCACCTGGCATTACAGCAGGAGGAAGCGTTGTGTCAACATCGAAGAAGAGAAGAGGGAAGTCACCGATGCAGAAGATCGGGCCGCCGCTAGTAAAAGAGCTGGAAGAAGATAGCGGAGGAGCCCTGCAGAAGAACAACGGAGAGCGGGAGAAGACGACAGGGGAGACCAGGCCTCCGCTAGTAAAAAAGCTGTAAGAAGATAGCGGAGGAGCCCGGCAGAAGGAAGAAGGCACCGGAGAGTGGGAGAAGAACCAGAGTGTGGAGACGACACGGGAGAGCAGAAGAGCACAGAGAAGTCGGAAGAGACCACTGAAGTCAGAAGAACCCAGGAGCTGCCTAATAAATGACTTTAAAAACTTGTGTAGTGTGTTTTTTTCTTGACATGCATAAGGGTCTGGTATGCTCCTGGAGGGGAACCCATGCCGTTTTTTTATTTAAAAATTGGCGTGGAGTTCCCCCTCATGATTCATACCAAACACAGTGCCTGGTATTGGTGGGAATCCAAGTTGGATCCTGTATGTCGGCTTCAACACATTTTTCTCTTTCCGGCAAGCCAGCTCAGCGCTGACTCCCACGATGGAGCTCGTAGGTGTTGATTCTCGCCGATAGAATCAGCGAGATTGACACAATATCGCGGTCACCTACTATGTGTCCTAGTCTGTGCAGTGATGTACCCTACTCTAAAACTGCACTAGTGTGTGGTAGCATTCATAACATTCACCAATGCAAAGACCAGGATTGTCAGGACAGGAGGAACAATAATAGGGGGTGTCATGCCTATATCCACGCTTTCTACAGATACATTTTCTTTGGGGGGCTCATTGGGTAGGGGTACTAGGGAGGACATACAGAAAATGCCTCTCATGCAGCTGGCTTACTGTATTTGGTTGGGGATGGTGAGGTGAAGCACCGTCTGGAAACAGAAGGGCTCTGACGATCACTTCCTGGAATTTAAGGAAAGATCCAGTTCGGCCTGAAGCTCTGTATAGCACATTCAGCAAAGCCAATTGAAATAAGTATACAGACACTTTTTTGTACCATCGTCTGACCTTAGGGGCAATTAGGTATGGCGCCAACAACTGGTCGTTGAGGTCCACGCCTCCCATATTTTGATTATATTCGTGGACACAGAGGGGTTTCTCGACCCCAGTCGCCGTAGAAATTTGGAGCGTTGTGTCTGTGTGAAGGGAGGACAGAACGAAAACATTCTTATTATCCCTCCACTTCACAGCGAGCAAATTATTACACTTCAAGCAGGCTCTCCCCCCCAGCTTAAGATGGGAATTTCCTGAGGAAAGCCCCAGCAATTAAATCACACAGTGCCACATGCGCCAATTTGATGATCAAACAAGTGACTAAAAAATGGCACGCTTGTGTAATAATTGTCCACATACAAATGTTACCCCTTTCTGAATAAGGGTGACACCAAGTCCCACACAATCTTGTCCGGGCCTTCCTATGTAATCTGGGCAGTTCTCCGGCTCTACATGACTATCTCTTCCCTCATAAACCATTAAACTACATGTATAGCCTGTGGCCTTGTCACAGAGCTTATACATCTTAACCCCATATCTGGCACGCTTGCTGGGAAGATACTGGTTGAAAGACAAGCGGCCAGAAAATGTAATCAGGGACTCATCAACGCAGACAACTTGATGGGTAGTATACAAGGCTGCAAAACGTTTGTTGAAGTGGTTTATGAAGTGCCGAATTTTGTAGAGCCGATCTATCCAGGGTCTCTATGAGGACGACAGAGTTCATTGTCATTGAACTGCATGAACCGCAAGATCTGCTTGTATCGTGCCCTGGTCATGGAGGCAGAAAAGAGGGGCAAATGGTAAACTGGGTCAATGGACCAATATGATCGCAACCTACTCATTTTAACTATGCCCATCTCGAGGGAAAGGCCCAGAAAGGTCTTAAATTCGGAAACCGTAATTGGTGTCCATTCTCTGGCAAGGGAGGACTGGGGATTAGCAGCAATAAATTGACCAGCATAAAAATTAGTTTGGTCCACAATAGATCTATAGAGATCTTCCATGAAAAACAGTGAATAAAAATCAAGTGACGTAAAATCAACCGTTTCCACCTGAATTCCAAGTTGGCCAGTGAAGTACGGGTTCTGCAGAAGTGGTGGGCACCCAATCAGGATTGGCAAATTCTACAACGACACTATGGGCACCGACGTACCCACTCATTTTCTTCTTGGTGGCAGCGGGACACTACTTGTGCTTGCCACCTCGCCAGCTTGAGCTGCACTTATGGGACTCGCCGCGTCACCAAGTGATACTGCAGTGCTGGATGTACAACCAGGGTGTACTAGGCCACTGGCACTTGCCAGTTCACCAGAAGGATGCCCGGCACTAGTACTTCTCTGCATATGAGAGCCCTGCGGTTCTTGCACCTCAACAACAGAAGAAGAAGAATGGGGTCGGGTACGCCTGACCTTCGCACGAACCACAACTCTGTCAGTGCTATCTGTCATGGAGCCGTTGTCATCAACAGGATTGTATTCTGAGTCTGAATCTGAGCGGATGAGTGAATTCCTCTTCACTATCTGTCATGCTCAGAAACTTGTAGGCCTCTTCACTACTGTACCTTTGATTTGCCATTTTGGGCTCTTTTGGGCTCTAAATGATTCACAGGAAAAAAGCACCCGACTTTCAGCATCTGTATCAAAACGCTACCAAAAAACTGTTAGCGATTGCAGGGATCAGGCCTGACTCTGCGAACGCTACAGTTTTGTGTTTAGTAAGTGACAGTGATTGACTGATACTGCACTTGGGTGGGCTGGGCTAGGCGGACCGGCAAAACGCGGGCGCTAGCAGCTATCTGGGTTGATCCTGCTAACACTGCATTTTTGGGAACCCTAACTGCTGGGGACGTTAGTATAAATCTGATCAGATATTGATCCGTTCAGACACTATACCACTAAGGGAGGTGTATGCTGTGTGTGTGGGTGTTAGCGCTAGTGATGGACGAACATCTGACGGGACAGTTCGCGGACGCTAACCGCAAACTTTTGCAAATGTCCGCAAACCGCAAGTTCGCAGTGGGCCCCATTGACTTTAATGGCAGGTGAACATTAAAAATCTGCAGGTCATATTTACAGCCACAAAATACTTACTAGCTGTGCACAAATAGTCCCACAACATGGACAATGACCTACCAGAAGTATTAAGTGAAAAAACGGATACATAAGTAAGTGCCGGCCATCACAGGACCCAAAAATTAGCCGACAGGCATTCACCTGATAGCAAACAACTTTGTATTCTGAGGCTGAAGGTATATTAATCTATTCACCGGATACAGAAGTAAGTGCCGGCCAGTACAGGCCCCAAAAATTAGCCCACATACGTTCACCTGACAGCAAATAACTTTGTATTCTGTGGCTGGTGGTACAATAGGCATTTACCGGATACAGAAGTAAGTCCTGCCCATTACATGCCCCAAAAATTAGCCCACGGCCACAGGCATTCACCTGACAGCAAACAACCTTGTATTCTGTGGCTGGTGGTACAATAGGCATTCACCGGATACAGAAGTAAGTCCCGCCCATTTCATGCCCCAAAAATTAGCCCACGGCCACAGGCGTTCACCTGACAGCAAACAAATTTGTATTTTGTGGCTTGTGGTACATTAGGCATTCACCGGATACAGAAATAAGTGTCGGCCATTACAGGCCCCAAAAATTAGCCCACATACGTTCACCTGACAGCAAATAAATTTGTATTCTGTGGCTGGTGGTACAATAGGCATTCACCGGATACAGAAGTAAGTCCCGCCCATTACATGCCCCAAAAATTAGCCCACGGCCGCAGGCATTCACCTGACAGCAAACAACCTTGTATTCTGTGGCTGGTGGTACAATAGGCATTCACCGGATACAGTAGTAAGTCCCGCCCATTACATGCCCCAAAAATTAGCCCATGGCCACAGGCGTTCACCTGACGGCAAACAACTTTGTATTCTGTGGCTGGTGGTACATTAGGCATTCACCGGATACAGAAGTGTCAGCCATTATAGGCTCCAAAAATTAGCCCACAGGCGTTCACCTGAATTTGAATCAAACATGGTCTACTGGTTACATGTGTTTAATTCCTCCGAGATCCATGCCTCATTAATTTTTATAAATGTGAGGTAGTCAACACTGTTGTGAGCTAGGTGAGTGCGCTTATCAGTCATGATCCCCCTGCTGCGCTGAATGTCCTTTCAGACAGGACACTGGACGAGGGGCAAGCCAACAGTTCCATTGCAAATTATGTAAGCTCTGGCCAGAGGTCAAGCCTGCCCACCCAGTAGTCCAGGGGTTCATCACTTCTCAGTGCGTCCACATCGGCCGTTAACCGCCGGTCTAGGCGTTCCCTGATGCTGGATTCGGAGGACAGCTGTCGATGGGTCGGCTGAAAGAATGATCTCATATCATTAGTGACCAAGACATCTCCAAACCGCCCTTTTCTTGCTGGCACTGTTGGATTGGTACCCAAAACTGTTTCTCTAACATTTCCGCCATGTTTTGCTTGTACCGGGGGTCCAAGTACGTTGCCACCCAGTACTGGTCCTTGCCCTTTATGCTTTTTATACGGGGGTCCCTCTTAAAACACTGGAGCATGAAGGCCCCCATTTGCACTAAACTGGAAGCGCTGTACTGGCCTGGCTCCTGCTCATCATCCAGGATAATGTCGTCCTCGTTCTCCTCCCCTCATTCACGGACAACACCAGGGATCCCAGAAAAGTTTAAAGCATGCTCTTGCTCCTCCTCCTCCGCCCCGGCACCATCCTCCTCTGACTCCTCTTTAGACTCCCATTGTTGACTTTTTTCAGGTGGAGTAGCCCCCCTGGGAATTCATCCAGCATTGCGACTTCCTCATCTTCCTGTTCCTGCTCCTCGATGGCTTGATCAATGACACAACGCAATGCACGCTCCAGAAAGAAGGCGTAAGGTACGATGTCACCAATGGCGCCCTGGCTGTGACTGACCAGTTTGGTGATCTCAACAAATGGCCACAGAAGTCTGCATGAGTCGCGCATGAGCAGCCACTGGTGCCGTGAAAAAAACCAAGCTCCCAGAACCTGTCCTGCTGCAGAGTTGGTACAGGTAGTCATCAACTGCACGTTTCTGCTGGAGCAGCCTATCAAGCATATACAATGTTGAGTTCCATCGCGTTGGGCAGTCACAAATAAAACGTCTGACGGGCAGGTTGTGTCGCCGCTGAATGTCAGCAAGGCGAGCCATGGCCGTGTAAGATCTTCTGAAATGGGCCAAGATTTTCCTGGCCTGCCGCAAGACGTCCTGGAGCCCAGGATATTTGGCAATGAATCACTGCACGACCAAGTTCAGGACGTGTGCCATGCATGGCACGTGTGTAATTTTGCCCTGTTTCAGCGCGCTCAGGAGATTGGCACCGTTGTCGCACACCACTTTACCAACTTTCAAATTTAGCGGTGTTAGCCACTGATCTGCCTGTGAATGCAAAGCTGAAAGGAGTGCATGACCAGTGTGGCTCTTGTCTTCCAGGCACAACAGACGCAGCACAGCATGGCAACGTCTCACCTGGCATGTAGAATAGTTTCTGGGGATCTTGAGCGGCGCAGCAGAAGAGACGGTAGCATCGGAAAATGAGGAGTCAGCCGAGGAGGAGAGGGAGGATGGAGGAGGAGGAGAAGAAGAAGAGGCAGGCCTGCATGTAATCCGTGGCGGTAAAACCAAATCTACATGGGTGCAATGGGTTACATGCTTGACGGCCGTCAGAAGGTTCACCTAGTGGGCAGTGAATGTTATATACCTTCCCTTCCCGCATTTGCTAGACCACATGTCTGCGGTCAGATGTATCATTCACTTGCTGCTGAACATGGCCATATAGCTCTGGGATGCCATTCTGTGAAAAATATTTCCTTCCTGGGACCTTCCATTGTGGTGTTCCAATGGCCACAATTTTTTCAAAAGGCCTCTGACTCTACCAGTTTAGATGGCAGTAGCTGGCAGGCTATCAGTTCCGACAAGCCAGCGGTAAACCGTTGGGCAAGAGGGTTATCCGGCATCATCTTTTTTTTACATTAGAACATTTGGGCCATGGAGGCCTGCCTTTTTGCAGAAAAACGTGAGGAAGGCATGATGGAAGGTGGAGTGGAGGACAATTGTGAGGATAGAGGGGAAGGAAAAGAGGCTGGACGGTCAGAGCCTGGAGTGTGGCTTTGTGGGTTCTGATGGTGTTGCTCCCACTGGGCTCGGTGATGGGAGGCCAGGGGCCTTCTTAAGGTGGTCGTCCCTAGGTGAGTGTTGGGCTTACCGCGACTTCTGTGTTGACTGCAAAGGCTGCAGATGGCAACACTATTGACTGCAGCGGACACGTTAAAAAAGTCCACACTGCGGAGCCATGGGCCGGCGTCCTGGGAGTGCCAGACGTGACCGTACATGGTTGATGGCTCGCTCCTGATACATTAGGAGTCTGGTTTGTCCCTCCTGTGCAATGTAAGTTCTGCCTGCTTCTCCTCCCTATCTGTTGGTCCATCTCTCCCTCTAAACTCCCCTCCTCTTCCTCTCTTGTGGGCACCCATGTGATGTCTGTAGACACGTCATCATCAACGTCACCTTCCCCATCACTAACATGAGAGATCTCGGAGTAGGCAGCAACAGCGGGCACCAACCTCCTTGGGCTGATCTGAGTACTGTCATCAGACTGCTGAGTGCCGGCTGTTGCTACCTCCTCTTCCTGATCCAATGCCAAGAATGGCTGCGCATCCGAAATATCTTCTTCTGATGGTTTGGAAAATAATTCCTGTGACTCAAGCAGAGGGTATGTGGTGGTGGTGTTGGTGGCAAGCCACTCAACCAAGTCTGGTGCGTCCTTTGACATAATCGAATGAACATTGTGCCACTTCCCACTTTGGCTCTGGCCTGGTGCTCCTGCCCTACCCCTACCACCCCTGCGGAAGGGCCTGCCTCTTCCTCTGCCTGTCATTTTTTAAATGACCCTGTGACAAAAGTCTCTAGAGAAGCGCAGTATATGTGGAAGAAGGTATATAACAAAATCTGTCGTTTTGGGGGGCCACTGGTTTATTTCACCAGTTATGAAACAGTTTTTTCAGTATTTTTTTAATGTGTGTAGCAGAGGAAACACAGCGAAAGAGGCAAAAATCCAGCAGTGATCAAATACACCGCCAGTCACAATGCTGCACAATACAAATCCACTATAATATGCTTTCTATATTCGAAAGTATATTATAAGTGTATATTACACCTATATACTGCAGTGCACAGCAAGTAGCACACCTATACCAGTGCTTGAAAGGACTTTTGTGGACCTGTTAGATAGCGATTTGTGTTGTTATACTCTGTCCCTGATGGAAACAGCACCCTGTCCCTACACTGACAAAAGTATATGAATGTATTAGACACCTATATACTAGAGCAAGTAGCACACTTATACCGGTGTTTGAAACCATTTTTGTGGACCTGTTAGGTAGCGATTTGTCACTGAAGTCTGTCCCTGATGGAAACAGCACCCTGCCCCTACACTGACAAAAAGTATAAGAATGTATTAGACACCTTTTATACTAGAGCAAGTAGCACACCTATACCAGCCCTTAAAAGGACATTTGTGGACCTTTTAGATAGCTATTTGAAAGAATACAGCCTGTCCCTGCTCCAAACAGCACCCTTTCCCTACACTGACAAACAGCAGAATGTAAGATGGACGCCCGATCAGGTCTATTTATAAGGAGGGGGGTATGTCCATGTGCTGAAATGTCTCAATTCGCTGTCCTGCACCACCTGATGGATGTCTTATAGGTCAAAGTTCTTACCCATGTAACATTGCGGACCACCGCGAACATCGCCAGATGTCCGACGGTTTGGCGGACCTCGAACGACCAAAGTTCTCCACGAAACGACCGCCTGGCGAACTGGCAGGCCATCTCTAGTCCTGGTACAGGTTAATCTCCACTACCAATAGGAAAGGCTCATTGCTCTAAGGAAAGCCTCTTGCTCATCCTTTGATTAAAAATTGGAACTGTTGGAAAGAGTGGTATAGGCGGTAACCATATATCGAGGAGAGGTGCTCTCTCTCTCTCTCTCTCTCTCTCTCTCTCTCTCTCTCTCTCTCTCTCTCTCTCTATACTCTCTTATCTCCTTCTCCTCACTTCAATGTATAGTCTCTTCTTTTCAAGACATATTCAGTTACATCCATAATATTGTTTTCTGATTCACCTTCCAAATAGTTGCTCTTTTGAGCCCTATGTGGCACATAAATCTAACTGTTGTTTACCTGTTTATTAGACATGTGCGCCGTCAATAAATTTGTTTTGTTCCGTTCCGTATAAGACAACAATTCTTATTTCGTAATTTGTGTCCGAAATTCAATTTGGATTTGTTTCGTACGAAATACGAATTTTCGTTAGATTCATAAAATTTTCGTAACAATTACAAACATTCGTTATGATGAATTTAAAAAGTAACACATATCTTACTCAATGTGGCAGTGTACCCCTGCTTTGCTCATTATGAGGGGCTCCCATCATCCCTGTGCTGTGCTGACTTCCTGGGTTTGTAGTAGCCCTTTAATTTGTATTTCATAATTTGTGTCCGAAATTCAATTTGGATTCATACAAAATACAAAAGTTTGTTAGGTTCATTAACTTTTTGTAACAATTACGAACATTCGTTATGAGGGGGCTCCCATCATCCCTGTGCTGTGCTGACTTCCTCCTGGGGCTGTATCCCTAATGTGCTCATTATGAGGGGCTCCCATTATCCCTGTGCTGTGCTCATTATGAGGGGCTCCCATCATCCCTGTGCTGTGCTCATTATGAGGGGCTTCCATCATCCCTGTGCTGTGCTGACTTCCTGGGTTTTTAACTTCATCATAGCGAATAATCGTAATTATTATGACAATAATAAAACGATTTTAACGAACATTCTTATTTTGTCCAATTCTGAATCTCCCATCGACTACCAATACCAGTCTGAGCAGTCTCCCACCGAAAATAAATTTGTCAACAAAATTTTATATTTCGTATAAAACTCGTAAAAATAGAAATTCGTATTACAGAGGCTTCCAAAAGTACGAATTTTCGGAAATTTGTACGAAACGAATCGCACATGTCTACTGTTTATACACAGTGCTGTACTTGCTGTCATTTACACATTATGTACCTGTGGTATCTGTATATCAGCGGATTGTGCTGCCCTGCCTCTCCCTAGCACAGTTTGATCCCAGATGGGGTGCAATGAGTGGAAGAGCAGGGACTTGCAATCCACATCTGATACCCAGTATAGCTTATAATGTTCATTTTGTCTGACTTTCATCAATGTGTTACATAACATGACAGAGTTTGTTCAATGTACTTTGTTTATGCAGAAACTTCAATACAAAATATAATAATTATAGTTTTCACATCCAGCTTTTGTCGGACGAAAAATCTGAATCGGCTGTCAAAAGCATCATACTAACAATCCATTAACTCGTCAGAACAATTGTCAGATGAAATTTTACTTCCAAATTTTTGTATTGTGTGTGTGTATGGGCCTTTAGTCCGTAGGGTTCAATATTGAATTGGCCCCACCCTTTTTAGCTATAACAGCTTCAAATCTTCTGGGAAGGCCATCCACGAGGTTTAGGAGTGTGTCTATGGGAATGTTTGACCATTCTTCCAGAAACACAATTGTTAGGTCAGGCACTGATGTTGGATGAGAAGACCTGGTATACAGTCTCTGCTCTAATTCATCCCAAAGGTGTTCTATCTGGTTGAGGTCAAGGCCAGTCAAGTTCCTCTAGCCCAAACTCGCCCATCCATGTCTTTATGGGCCTTGCTTTGTGCACTGGTCCAAATCATTTGGTGAAGGGGGATTATGGTGTGGGGTTGTTTTTTCAGAAGTTGGGTTTGGCTTTCTTAGTTCCAGTGAAGGGAACTCTTAAGGCATCAGCATACCAAGACATTTTGGACAATTTCATGCTCCCAATTTTGTGGGAACAGTTTGGGGATGGCCCCTTCCTGTTCCAACATGACTGCGCATCAGTGCACAAAGCAAGGTCCATAAAGACGTGGACAAGTGAGTTTGGGGTGGAGGAACTTAACTGGCCTGCACAGAGTCCTGACCTCAACTCAAAAGAACACATTCAGGATGAATTACAGTGGAGACTGTGAGCCATGCATTCTCGTCCAACATCAGTGCCTGACCTCACAAACGCGCTTCTGGAAGAATGGTCAAACATTCCCATAGACACTCCTAAACCTTGTGGACAGCCTTTTCTTAGAAGAGATGAAGCTGTTATAGCGTCAAAAGGTGGGCCAACTCAATATTGAACCCTACAGACTAAGACTGGGATGCCATTAAAGTTCATGTGTGTGTAAAGGCAGGTGTCCCAATAATTTTGGTCATATAGTGTAACAGTCCAGGATTGTATATTTAGGCTCCATGCACACTGGCTTAAAAATCGCTGCTACTACAGGAGTTTTGTGTTCTGCCTGTAGAAGCAGCTCCATGTTCTCCTATGTGTCCATACACATTGGGACGATTACAGACATATTTTGAGCTCAATGTTTAGAGGCAGGAAAAAAAACTCTTCTGGTTTGCGTTTCTGATTGGAGCTTTCTGGCCGACAAAATGCAAAACTCTCACAAACACGTCTAAACTTTGTACAATAAACTCTCTATGTGAATGTTTTTTTTTCTGCCAATAGAACTGGCATTTTTTAAGCCCAGTGTGTATGGAGCCTTATGGAGCCTAAAGATGGAATTTGATGACATTCTCATATTTCTATATTATTTATGTGGTTTAGATATAAAACTGTCCCAGAATATTATTGTCTCAATGAGTCCTGTTATACTCACTGTAATTCCTCTATCCGGCTTGTTGTCAGAGCTTCCATCAGATCCCTGAAATCAGGACCCTCCAGATTGTTCACAGACAGGTCCAGTGTCCTCAGTTTCTGGTTATGTCTTATTCCAGATGCCAGGTGGGGGCAGGAACTGTCTGTCAGGTGATTACGGGACAATCTGTAGAAGAAGAGAAGAATGTTACCAGAAGAAAATGAATTTCTCCCCCAGGAATGAATGGAACTATTCTCTACATGAATGGAACTCATTTCTCTTTATTGGAATCATTTATATGAGATCACTTTATAAAACACGATTGATCATCTACACTATTGGAGGTTTTCTCTTTTTGTGGATCCCAATTACTAAATGTGACATGAGAAGTGGATGAGGTGGAGTGATCCATTCCTTATTCCTGTATGGGGATTGGGCCATACACACTCACACTGACATCATTGTAGTTTGGGATTTCCTTTGAACATCATGATGGAGGATTTGATCTTATGGTGTGGAGAAGATTATTATTACAGGAGACGGTCAGAGACTGCAGACATGATACAGAAGACGGTCAGAGACTGCGGACAGGATACAGGAGACAGTCCGAGACTGCGGACATGATACAGGAGATGGTCAGAGACTGCAGACATTATCAGAAACTGCACACATGATACAGGAGATGGTTAGAGGCTGGGGACATGATCAGAGACTGTTGACAAGATTAGAGGCTGGGGACAAGATTAGAGACTGGGGACATGATCAGAGGCTGGGGACATGGTCAGGGGCTGCGGACATGGTCAGGGGCTGCTGGGCTGAGGACATGGTCGAGGGGCTGCGGGGCTGCAGACATGGTCAGGGGCTGCAGACATGGTCAGGGGCTGCAGACATGGTCAGGGGCTGCGGACATGGTCAGGGGCTGTGGACATGGTCAGGGGCTGTGGACATGGTCAGGAGCTGTGGGGCTGTAGACATGGTCAGGGGCTGGGGGGGCCCTGCAGACATGGTCGAGGGCTGTGGAAATGGTCAGGGGCTACGGACATGGTCAGGGGCTGCAGACATGGTCAGGGGCTGCAGACATGGTCAGCATCCTTCTTCTAATACATTTGCTGGTCATCATTACTTATGTAGTGGCCTGCTCCTGTTGGGCTGGCGCTGCTTTAAATTTAGAAGGGAGTCTGAGAGTTAGCCGACTAAGACATGTATAATTTTGGTTAAATTTGGCCTCTGTTCCAGCCATCGCTGTGCTGTGAGTTACCACCATTGTGCGCCTGGGGGTGTCATTACCACCCCAGACCAAGGGTGGCAGCAGCTAAGTCAAGGTGATATTGGGTGTTCCCCCTCGGCAGTGAGTCGTGGGAGTGATCGTCCCGCTATGCATGCTGGGGAGGGGTACTTAAGGAACAGACGTAGCTGGACCGAGGTCGTCGGTCTTTGGTCTGTCGTCCCACCACCTTGTGGCCCTCCTGGCCAGGGGTGTGTGCTCCTGCAATCCTGGTTTTGGGACCACGTTGGTCCGGGGTTGTGATCTGTTCAAGTGGGCCCAGTAGTCAGACTGGGTCTGCGCTTGCAAGGTGATCCTGTGCTGTCCGCCCTGGAGGGAGGAAGCCGCTCGATGAAGGATCTATCTTGGAGAGGACCAAGCAAGAGGCTGGTATCTCAGGAGAGGCCTGGAAACTTCTTCGAAGGATGCACCGTTACTGAGAGTCTTGATGGTGATGGCCTGTCAGTTCTAAGTTCTACAGAAGTTAATCTGGAGAGATCCGGGTGCTGAATCCTGTGTTACGGGTATTCTGGACCGAAAGTGTCTCCATCTGAGGGAAGGTCTGTGGCAGAGACTGTACCTTATTCCGTGCACCATTCTGGCTGCTAGGCCAGTGAGAGGAACCTATCCAGGTGCGCAAAACCCACTCTGACTAGAGTGGCGACGAGAACTGTGTTGCTGGAAACAGGAGTGTTTCCTGATTGAAATTATGCACCTGAACCTATCTACCTGTTTACCCTTCGACCTCTTCAACCACTTCTTTCTTTACCAAGTTCCTCAAATAAATCTTAGAAAAAGAAGTGCAAAGTGTGGACATTGAACTTTTTCAACTCTCATCTACTACCCTGGACGGCGAGAAGATAGAGGTAACATGCCGCCGAAAATACTCAGCAGCTCTTCCGGGGGTAGTGCTACACTTACATGATACATAACTGTGACCGTCCCCTCTGCTGAGCCCAGCCAAGCGTGACGTGATTCAAGACTTCCCACCCAAGCATAGCCGAGCACAGCTGAGGTGAGCTGAGCAGGGACTTCCCCCCACCCAAGCACAGCACAGCCGAGGTGAGCTGAGACCGCCCCCCCCCCCCCCTGCACGAGCACAGCCGAGGTGAGCTGAGACCGCCCACCTGCACGAGCACAGTCGAGCCTTTCACTTTATGATGCTTTATGGGGGACTCAATTTGTTCGGCCGTTGGGACTCAGCGGGGGGCTTTTTTTCGTGCGGGGTGGCTTTCTTGTCGCCACCTCACAAAGTGTTGGCCTAGACCAAGACAAAGCACTGACTATACCTGACACAGTGGGACATCCTCACTGTGTCATATAACTGATTACTGATAATAATCTCTGCTCTGCATGTAGACAGCAGGCGGGGGGGGCGGCGGTGGGGGTTGACAGTGGAGGAGGGAGGAGAAACAAAAAGGAGGAGACCTCATCCATTGGCAGAACAGACCGGGGGCTGAGAGACTCCCTCTGCCCACTAAAGGAAATAGAACTTCATGCTTGGCTTTCAGAGGACTACAAGGGTGTGTGTCAGACTGCTGGCTGAGCTGAGGAGAGGGATAGCAGCCAGCGGTCTTACAAACAGGATGTCAGCAGGCAATAAAGGTTTTTCAGCAAGTTCAGCAGCCTATTAAAGAGGAATTACAGAGCTCAGAAGAACATGGGTGGCAAAGTTGGTGAAGGTAGATCAGCAACAAGTTCTGCTTATAGCCTCATACACATGATCAGATTTTCGGACGACTGTTTATCAGTTTTTTTTTGTGGCATGCAAGTCTCATATGGAAAGTCAAGAAGTTACTCACCATACGAAAATTCTCGTTCGACAGAATACAACTTCAGAAGTGATGTAATGTGTTGAATAGTTTTGCTCTTACAATTTTTTTCAGATGAAAACCGTACTTGTTAAATGAAAATCAGATGTTGAGTTCACGTACAATCAGAATTTTACAGTTTGCACATCCAGCTTATGTTGGAAGAAAAATCATAATCGGCTGTTGAAAGCACCATACTAACAATCTGAAAATCGGCAGATCGTTCGTCGAAATTTTACTTCTGATTTTCAGATCGTGTGTATGGGGCTTTAGTCCGTAGGGTTCAATATTGAGTTGGCCCCACCCTTTGCAACTATAACATCTTCAACTCTTCTGGGAAGGCCATCCACAAGGTTTAGGAGTGTATCTATTGAAAATGTTTGACCATTCTTCCAGAAGCGCATTTGTGACGTCAGGCACGTTGTGAGGTCAGGCATGTTGGATGAGAAGGCCTGGCTTGTAGACTGCTCTCTAATTAATCCCGAGGGTGTTCTATCGTATTGAGGTCAGGACTGTGTGGGCCAGTCAAGTTCCTCCATCCCAAACTCATCCATATCTTTTATGGACCTTGCTTTGTGCACTGCCCCAAATCATTTGGTGGAGGGAGGATTATGGTGTCGGGTTGTTTTTCAGGGGTTGGGTTTGGCCCCTTAGTTCCAGTGAAGGGATCTTCTAAGCCGTCAGCATACCAAGACATTTTGGACAATTCATGCTCCCAACTTTGTGGGAACAGTTTGGGAATGGCCAATTCCTGTTCCTACATGACTAGTGCACAAAGCAAGGTCCATAAAGACTTGGATGAGTGAGTTTGGGGTGGAGGAACTTGACTAGTCTGCACAGACCTGACCTCAACCCGATAGAACACCTTTGGGATGAATTAGAGCAGAGACTGTAAGCTAGGGCTTTTTATCCAACATCAGTGACTAAACTAACAATTGTGCTTCTGGAAGAATGGTCAAACATTCCCATAGACACTCCTAAACCTTGTGGACGGCCTTCTCTGAAGAGTTGAAGCTGTTATAGCTGCAAAGGGTGGGCCAACTCAATATTGAACTCCATGGACTAATGCCACGTACACTCGACCGTTTTTCATGACGTGAAAAATGCAATTTTTTTTAAATGTCATTAAAAACAATCGTGTGTGGGCTTTTCAAGTTGTCATTTTTTTTTTTATCAAATAACTTTTTATTGAAAATAAGAAAGAGAAGGAGTACATTTCATACAGAATACAGAGCTCAAGTTGTCATTTTTTACGTCGTGAAAAATGGTTGTGTGTAGGCTTTAACGATGGGGAAAAAAACGTGCATGCTCAGAAGCAAGTTATGAGACGGGAACACTCGTTCTGGTAAAACTAGCATTTGTAATGGAGATAGCACATTCGTCACGCTGTAACAGACTGAAAAGCACAAAGACTGAAAAGTGCGAATCGTCTCTCACCAAACTTTTACTAACAGGAAATCAGCAAAAGCAGCCCAAAGGGTGGCGCCATCTGAATGGAACTTCCCCTTTATAGTGCCGTCGTACATGTTGTACGTCACCACGCTTTGCTCCAGCATTTTTTTTTTCACGATCGTGTGTATGCAAGGCAGGCTTGACAAGAATCACGTTGAAAAAAATTTATTTTTTTCTAAGACATTAAAAACGGTTGTGTGTACGCGGCATTAGACTGGGATGACATTAAAGTTCATGTGTGTGTAAAGGCAGGCGTCCCAATACTTTTGGTAATATAGTGCACACTGGCTTAACAATCGCTGCTACTACAGTTTTGTGTTCTGGCTGTAGAAGCAGCTCCATGTTCTCCTATGTGTCCATAAACATTGGGATGATTACAGACATATTTTGAGCTCAATATTTAGAGGCAGGAAAAAAAAACTCTTCTGGTTCACGTTTCTGATTGGAGCTTTCTGGCAGAAAAATGCAAAACTCTCCTAAACTCGTCTAAACTGTGTACAATAAACTCTCTATATGAATGTTTTTTTTTCTGCCAAGAGAACTGGCATTTTTTTTAAGCCCAGTGTGTATGGAGCCTTATGGAGCCTAAAGATGGAATTTGATAACATTCTCACATTTCTATATTATTTATGTGGTTTAGATATAAAACTGTCCCAGAATATAATTGTCTCAGTCAGTCCTGTTATACTCACTGTAATTCCTCTATCTGGCTTGTTTTCAGAGCTGTCATCAGAACCCAGAAATGAGGACCCTTCAGATTGTTATATGACAGGTCCAGTGTCCTCAGTGTCTGGTTATTTCTTATTCCAGATGTCAGGTGGAGGCAGGAACTGTCTGTCAGGTGATTAGAGGACAATCTGTAGAAGAAGAGAAGAATCTTACCAGAAGAAAATGAATTTCTCCCCAGGAATGAATGGAACTATTCTCTAATCATAGGTGGCAAACACAAGGCCTGTGGGCCGAATCCGTCCCTCCAGGCCATTTCTTGTGGCCCTCGCACCTCTCCAGCAGCTGCAGGAGAGCTTCAGCCCTCTTCTGATCCTACTCCAGACCCTTACTTTTTGCTTTCAAGCAATGCATCCAGCTTCTTCCCAGCAGCATATGGAAAGGGTGGTGTATTGTGATGTAAGGGAGAGTGGGGGACTCAACTTCTGATGGTGGAGTGGCTCTTGACAATATATGGGGAGGGGATGCACTGGACATCTAATCTTACAGATACAACCGGCCCTTTTGAGGGCAATCATAATGCTGATGCAGCCCACAATAAAATTTAGTTTGACACCCTTGAATGGAACTCATTTCTCTTTATTGGAATCATTTATATCAGATCACTTTATAAAACACAATCAATTATCTACACTATTGGAGGTTTTCTCTTTTTGTGGATCCCAATTACTAAATGTGACATGAGAAGTGGATGAGGTGGTGTGATCCATTCATTATTCCTGTATGGGGATTGGACCATACACACTCACACTGACCAATAGGCTTTCACCTCCAACCTTCTGCTAAGTCTTGGATTCATTTGTGGGGATTCACTTTGATGGTCACAGAAGTCTCACTCATGTTGTGGAAACTTCATTGACTAAAAGTGACACCATTGTACTTTGGGATTTCCTTTGAACATCATGGTGGAGGATTTGATCTTATGGTGTGGAGAAGATTTTATTATTACCGTTCTTTATTTGGACCTTTTTTGAAAATTTGTACGAATATTGCTGCACTAATTTTATATATGCCGATTATAAATTCTCTTCATTAGTTATCAGTGAAATATTCGCCATACCATTGTTATATATACACTTATAGGGAGGTTTGTGATGAGGAGTCTCACTTCTATTGTTATATTTTCACATTTATATTGTGTGAATGTTATATACTAGTGCTGCAGTCTTCCATATTATACTAGATGTGATAACGCCACCAATAGTGATCAGATATAACAATTACATTCACTACAAAAATAGGATTTTTATAACAGCTTACCTGTAAAATCCTTTTCTTGGAGTACATCACGGGACACAGAGAGGCATAGTAATTACTATGTGGGTTATAGAGTCTACCTTCAGGTGATGAACACTGGCACGCCCTTAAGGCAGGAAGTTCCCTCCCCTATATAACCCCTTCCATACCGGGAGTACCTCAGTTTTTTAGCAAAGCAATAAGTGTCCCAATATCCCCATCAAGAGAGGCGGGAGCTCTGTGTCCCGTGATGTACTCCAAGAAAAGGATTTTACAGGTAAGCTGTTATAAAAATTCTATTTTCTTTATCGTACATCACGGAACAGAGAAGCATAGTAATTACTATGTGGGACGTCCTAAAGCAATGCTAATGAGGGGAGGGAGACCCCAAAAAATAGGATTTTTGTACTCACCGTAAGATCCATTTCTCTTCCGTTCATGGATGGACACAGCAGCATTGACCTTATGGTTATATATCCTTCCTTCCAGGAGAGACTAGGCAGAAAATACAGCACTTCAAGTGTTAAAACACTTTCTTCAGTACAGCACCTCCCAGGGGGCGTGGTCCCCCGGGTATATCCCACTCTCTGACTCAGCAGCTCCAGTTCGTAACAAGCAGTACAAACAAAAACGAGGGGTGGCTGCTATGTCCGTCCATGAACGGAAGAGAAATGGATCTTACGGTGAGTACAAAAATCCTATTTTCTCTTCCGTTCATGGACGGACACAGCAGCATTGACCTTAGGGACGTCCCCATGCAGTGTCAAAAAATTTTGAGGGGTGGGAAACAACACAGCAAACCAAGCTTCACCCCAAACAAAAAAAACAGAGTTTCTCAACATAGGAAATCCAACCTTAAACTGCCGCCTGTAAAACCTTGCGGCCGAAGGAGGCATCCGAAGATGCCCTCACATCCACCTTGTAAAATTTTGAAAAGGTGTGGATTGACGACCAGGTCGCTGCCTTACACACCTGTAAAACAGACGCTTGATGACGGAAAGCCCAAGAGGCACCAATCCGATCGCCCTTGTGGGATCAGGAAGGATTTTTTTTCCCCCGGTCAAGGCACATTGGCACAGCACGGCCAGGGTTTTTTCGCCTTCCTCTGGATCAAACGGGGGAAGATTTGCCGAGTAGGGAACCAACTTGGAAATCGCCCTTCCCATCATCATTGAATATCTCCCCGATCAATTATCACTTTTTCCGGCGTTTTTCTGCGATAATGTCTAATCTGAGATACTCTGCAGAAATCATGTGGGGTCTAAAGCCATTCGCCTCAATATTACCAGCTGTCACCAAAAAAGCTCTAAGGAATGAGCAACTGTTAAGAATCAATCGACGATCGACAGTCAAAAATTACACGCATTTACCCCAACATAAGCACATATCATGTGCTTTGGTCAATACAAGGTCGGCAGTAAAACACTGACAAGAAATCCATGATTTCATTCTACAAAACGATTTAGACTGCCTTTTTATCACAGAAAGCTGTCTCACAGCTGACTGTAATACCATTCTAGGAGAATTGGTGCCAGAGAATTATCGCATTCTAACAGAAAACAGAGTGGGGCAAAGAGTAGGAGGCCTGGCGGTGATCCACAAGACTCACCTCTCGATCACTAAACCAGGCCTTCAGTACTCACTTCCATTCATGGAAACCCTCATCCTGCAACTGCAAACAAATCCCCAGGACACTGTTCACATACTCCTGTGCTATAGACCACCGGGTCCAAAAACGCACCTGCTCATGTCATTGACAGAGTTCATCTCCACCTATACCCTAAACACCAAACATCTCCTGCTGCTCTGGGATTTTAACCTCTGGGCCAACTCCTCACAGGACCCCGTTGCCGAAGCCTGCATTGACCACTTGGAAGGATTAGGTCTGCAGCAACTAGTATGTGGGCCCACACATGCTTCAGGTCACACGCTCGATCTCATTTTCAGACAAGATCTGGAAATTAATATTCTGGAAAATGAGCCGCAACCATGGACTGATCACCATGCCATTAAATTCACAATCAACATAAATGCCCCCTAAAAAAAAACGGTAAAACCGGTGACAACACACTGGACTAGATCTCAGAAGAAGCTCCACTCGGAACTCTTCAAAACTACATTAGGGAAAAAAATAAAAACAATCCAACTACATCAAACAGCCACAGAAACTCTTGATGCTATAAACAAGGCTCTGCTACAGTCAGCCGACTTAGTAGCGCCAAAACGCACAACGTGCATCCGGAAAAACAATTGGTTTAACGACCAGCTGTCGTTGCTAAAGCAAGAACGCAGAAGAGCTGAAGCAGCCTGGAAAAGAAGCCTTTCAGAGGAAAAGAGGAAAACCACACCATTTATAAGATAATAACCAAAAAATACCATAAAGAAATCTTTATTGCCAAAAAAAAACATTTTTCCAATATTATCACCAATGCCCTAAACCGCCCCTGTGAACTCTTCAATCTAGTTACCAAGACCATGAACCTAGTCTGTCTAGAAGCCCTTAATTCTGATTCACAAGAATTTGGCAACTATTTATCAGATTACTTCATCAACAAAATTAAAGGAATCCGTGAAAGTATTCAGCAAAATACAACCTCCATCTACCCCCCTGTAAATCACAAACCTAATACCCACATAATTCCTCCACAGTCACCTAACTTCACTCTAAAACCCATTTCCATCGATGCCACTAAAAATATCATTGGTACTCTGCGAAATAGCACAGCGCCCAATGATATCATCCCCAAACTGCTGAAAGAATTTTCCCGATATTATGGCTT
The DNA here is from genome assembly GCF_905171775.1 of Rana temporaria. Taxonomy (NCBI): domain Eukaryota; kingdom Metazoa; phylum Chordata; class Amphibia; order Anura; family Ranidae; genus Rana; species Rana temporaria. The sequence continues at coordinate 490,126,419 of NC_053491.1, forward strand.
CAGCTATCATGCAGCTCATAAACCAGTCATTCAAGGAGGGCGTGGTGCCACCCTTGCTTAAACAAGGTATAATCAAACCAATTCTAAAAAAAAACACCCTCGACACCAAAGACCCTAACTACCGTCGCCCCATAACAGGGCTGAATGTCTTCTTCAAGGTAATGGAGAAAGAAGTTGTACAACAGCTACAACATCACTTAGACACCCATAAATTACTTGACCCATTCCAGTCCGGTTTACGTCCTGGTCACGGGACAGAAACAGCACTGCTCAAAATATGGGATGACGGTCTAGAGGCCGCAGACGAAGGAGAATCTTGTCTTCTAGTACTGCTGGACCTAAGCGCAGCTTTTGATACGGTAGACCACAAATTATTGCTGGCACGGCTAGTCAAAGTAGCTGGAGTTGCGGAATGTGATTTATCGTGGTTCTCCTCCTTCTTGGAAAACCGATCACAAATAGTGAAATTGGGCCCTTTCACTTCTGAAAAACTCAGTGTCATGCAGAGTCCCCCAGGGATCCCCTCTGTCGCCTGTTCTTTTCAATATCTATCTCCGCCCTCTTTTTGAAATCAGCAACCAGAAGTTACTTTATCACTCTTATGAAGATGACACACAACTATATTTTCGCATCTGCAACAAAAAGGATCATTATCTCGGACTAGAGAAATGCCTTTCTTTGATATAAAAGTGGATGACAAAGAGTTACCTTAAACTCAATGGCTCAAAAACAGAACTTCTCCTGTTTCAGGCCAATCGGAAGATTCATCCCGCAACAACATGGACGCCCCCCGCCCATTCTGGGTCAATCCATCACCCCTAGCACCAAAGTCAAAAGTCTTGGAGTCATCTTCGACACCTACATGACAATGGATGCACAAATAGGGTCAGTAGTCAGCGGATCGCACCATCTGCTGTGCCTTCTACGCAGACTCGCTCCCTTTATCCCAAAAGAAGACATAGCAGTCGTGGTGTGGACACTTATCAACTCCAGACATGACTATGCAAATGCCCTCTATCTTGGACTCCCAAAATACCAATGTTATAGGAAAAAGTGGGGTTGGGACTTTATATGAGGCATGTGGTTTGCACCACCACAGGCCTCCATCCCTAAAAGGGTTTAAAAAATGGAAAGTTGGGACTTTAAATGAGATGCGATTAGCAAAATGCGATTAAATATACATATGGAAAATACAAAAATTCTTACCATAATAGCCAGGCTCAAAAATACCAAACCAAAGAAGCACAAAACCAAATTAATCTGTCTAACTGTATGTAATTAAAACAGGGGTTTAGTTGCAGTCATTTGCAAATGTCTGGGAAGCTGCAGGCCACGTCACGGCACTCTGTGTAACTGCAGTCCTAACTATGAATTTTAAGGCCTCCAAAGGAGGAACCCAGGTGTGCTAATTAATAGACAGGGAGCAGAAGGCAACCTAGAACCGCCCCTATCTATGGTTGGTCTGGCAAATGAGAGCACTGAAAAGACAAAAAACAGGGGTGAAACCAAAACATGCCTACCAAACTAAAATACCACCAAACTGGATGCGGACCACATCGAACTGGGTCAGCTAGTCAAAAAATGACAATGCATGAATTAACTTGTTGGTGGCAGATCTGTGGAGGCAATTATGTAACACTCCTGAAATCGCATCTCCATCCCTTAGTTAATGTTATAAACATTAACTAAGGGATGGAGATGCGATTTCAGGAGTGTTACATAATTGCCAACTAAACCTCTGTTTTAATTACATACAGTTAGACAGATTAATTTGGTTTTGTGCTTCTTTGGTTTGGTATTTTTGAGCCTGGCTATTATGGTAAGAATTTTTGTATTTTCCATATGTATATTTAATCGCATTTTGCTAATCGCATCTCATTTAAAGTCCCAACTTTCCATTTTTTTAATCCCAAAATACCAAATCACTCGTCTGCAAGTCGTTCAAAATACGGCCACTCGACTTGTGACTGGGAAAAAAACATGGGAATCAATCTCACCTTCGTTGAGATCCCTTCATTGGTTGCCCTTAAAAGACATAATCACTTTCAATGCACTCTGTCTAATACATAAGTGTATTCTGGGAAATGCCCCCCAATATCTATGCGAAAAACTAAAAGCTCACAACACCAATCGCATTCTGCGATCCACCAACCAAAATCTACTCCAGATACCCAAAGCCAGATACAAGTCCAAAGGAGAACGAAGATTTGCGGTCCAAGGACCCAGACTATGAAACGCTCTACCAACCACCATCCGATTGGAGGTAAACCACCTGGCCTTCAGGAGAAAGATCAAGACCCATCTCTTCTGAGGGCCCAGGGAATGGATACCAAGCGCCCAGAGGCGATTCAGTTTGCATGTGTTGCGCTATATAAGTTTCTCACTCAATCGCCCTGGTCAAATGCACCGTAACCTGAAAGGGAGGCGCCCGCCCCCTTATGGCATAGGCCTAAAACACGACCTGTCTGATCCACCTAGAAATGGTGGCCAACGAGACCGCCAGACCCTTTTTAGGACCAGTCACCGACACGAACAGTGAGTCTGACCTCCGAAACAGAGCCGTAGCAGACAAGTACACCCGTAGGGCCCAAACCACGTCCAAGGAATGCAAAGTGGCCTCCTTAATATATAAGGATGGTAACACAATGTCCTCATTAATGTGAAAAGCCGAAACAACCTTTGGGAGAAATGACGGCTGCGGCCGCAGCACCACCTTATCCTTATGGATGACCAAGTAGGGAGCCTTGCAGGACAAGGCCGCCAGTTTAGATACCCGTCTGACAGAGGTAATTGCCACCAGAAAAACCACCCTCTGGGACAGAGTCAACAGAGGGATCTTTCAAATGTCCTCAAACGGAGCGTCTTGAAGCACCGAGAGCACTAAATTCAAGTCCCATGGAGGCGGTGGAGGACGCACAGGGGGGGCCACATGCCAAACCCCCTGCACAAACGTACGCACCAGGGAGTGTTCCGCCAAGGATCGCTGAAAGTAAACAGCTAGAGCTGAAATCTGACTCTTAACTGTACTTAAGGTGAGAGCCTGATCCACTCCACGCTGTAAGAACAGCAGAATCCGGGACATCACGTATGTACGGGGGTGCCATTTCATCTCTTCACACATAGAGATGTAGGCCTTCCACGTACGATGGTAAATCTTTCGTGAAATAGACTTCCGTTCTCGTAGCATGGTAGAGACCACCGAGCCTGACAGACCACGGTCTTTCAGCACCTGGCTCTCAACAGCCACACCGTTAAAGCCAGCGACTGTAAAGCAGGGTGAAAGATCGGACCCTGCGACAGAAGGTCTTCTCTCAGGGGTAGACGCCAAGGGACGTCTGCCACCAGACGCACCAGGTCCGCGTACCAGGGACAGCGCGGTCAATCTTGGGGCGATCACGATTGTTTTAATTCCCTCAGCTTCCACTCGGCGCAGCAGGTGAAGAAGAAGCTTCAGAGGAGGGAAGGCGTAGATTAGGCGATAGTGACCCCATGGCGCCACCAATGCGTCCGCCCACGGGTCCCTTGACCTGGCCACGAACCGTGACACCTTCCGATTGAGACGGGACGCCAGAAGGTGCACGTCTGGAGTGCCCCATTTTTGGCACAGACTCTGAAACACCTCCGGGTGTAGTGACCAGTCTCCTTGGTCTAGTGTTTGGCGACTTAGGTAGTCGGCTTGCCAATTCAGCACCCCCGGAATGTACACGGCCGACAGACCTGGAACGTACCTTTCAGCCCACCGGAGGATGTGCGCGACTTCCGTCGCTGCAGCCGAGTTCCGTGTGCCTCCCTGATGATTGACGTATGCCACGGCCGTGGCGTTGTCGGACTGGATCCTGACCGGACAGTCCTGCAGACCCAGAGACCACTTGACGAGGCACAACCTGATCGCTCGGAGCTCCAGTACGTTGATTGGAAGGCGGGACTCCTCCTGAGTCCAGCGCCCCTGGGCTGACTGGGCACCCCAGACACCCCCCCAGCCAGAGAGGCTGGCATCCGTCGTGACCACTGTCCAATGGTACGGCAGAAACGACTTCCCAGGCCGAAGCACCAGAGACGTCAGCCACCACACTAGGGACGACTTGACCAGTCGACTCACCCGAATCTGGTAATCCAGAGATGAAGGGAGCTTGTTCCAAAGTGACAGAATCTCTTTCTGTAACACTCGAGTGTGGAATTGGCCATACGGAACTGCCTCAAAAGAAGCCACCATCAGACCCAGAACCCTCATGCAGAAGCGAAGCGACGACCACTTCTGGGTCGCCAACCGCTGCACCGCAGATTGTAATGTCTGAAGTTTTTCCGTTGGGAGAAAAACTCTCGCCTCCGAGGAATGCAGGGGTAACGCCAGGTATGCCAGCCACTGAGACGGTACCAACATTGACTTCTGGACATTCAGTAGCCAACGGAATTCTCAGAGGGTCTGACAGGTGATAGACACGCCCTCTTCTAACTCTGAGCTTGAGGAATATCTCAGGAGAAGGTCGTCCAGGTATCCTACGATAGCGATCCCTCGCTGCCTCAGCAGGGCCAGAATCAGAGCGAGCACCTTGGTGAAGACCCGTGGTGCCAAGGCCAGGCCGAACGGGAGGGCCACAAATTGAAAGTGGTATTCTCCGATCGCAAAGCGAAGAAATCTCTGGTGCTTTGTGCATATGGGGACATGCAGGTATGCGTCCATGGCGTCCAAGGACGCCATAAAGTCCCCCTGATGGAGCGCTGCTACCACCGAGCGAATCGACTCCATTCTGAATTTTTACACTATGACGAAACAATTGAGGGCCTTGAGGTCCATGATTGGACGGACCCATTCCTTCTTGGGGACTACAAACAGATTGGAGTAAAACCCCTGAAAACGTTCCATTGAGGGAACTGGCAGAATCACTCCCCTGACCAGTAGATCCTGGACAGCCCCTGACAGATCCTTCCGGCGATCCGGAGGAAGCTGGAGGTTGGAAGAATAAATCTGTTTGGTGGACAAGAGAGAAACTCTATCTTGTACCCCGAGGAAACTACTTCGCAAACCCAACGGTCGGAAAGCAGAGACCTCCACGAATCCGCGAAGCCGGCCCCCTACCCGAGATGCAGGCGGGGGCAGACCTTCATGCGGAAGCAGGTTTGTCCGGAGGCTTGTTAGGCTTGCGGTACCAGGTGCGCTTCTGCCCTTCAGCGGGTGCTTTAGCACCTTGAAAACTTTCCACTGCCGTATTTGGCGGGCGAAAAAAAACACTTGGGGGGAGTAAAGGAGGGTCCTTGCTTACGGCGAGGCTTCTTACCCTTCCCAGATTGTGGGAGCAGTGTGCTCTTACCACCTGTGACATCCTTTATGATGTCATCCAGGGACACCCCAAAAAGCCACTCACCCTTAAAGGGTAAAACCACCAAGGCCTTTTTTGAAGACTGGTCCGCAGACCAACACTTCAGCCACACAAGGCGGCGTAGTACCACTGCGTAAGCGGAGGCCCTGGAAATCAAGGGGAGCATATCCAGGGCCGACTCACAGACAAACTTTTTGCCCTTGCACTAACTGGTCAGCCATGTCCACACAGATCTCAGAAGCATTCCACGCCTCCAGCTCCTGCAGCAAGACCTTTGCCTGTTCGGTAAGTGTCTGTGACACCAGAGCTCCGGCCAAAACCGGTCTCACTGCCGAACCCACTACTGTGAACACAGCCTCAGCTCTCCCATCTGCGGGGTCCCTAAAGGTGGGGGCCCCTTCCACAGGCAACGTGGTGGCTTTGCTCCGTCTGGACACAGGGGGAAACCCACTTTTTAAAAAAAGTTCTCCTCAAGGAGGTAACGGACCGCAAAGTATTTTGGAACAGCAAAAACTTTCTGCGGCTTATCCCATTCCTTGTACAACAGTATGTCCAGGTATAGAACACAAGGAAACACTTTTGCGGTGCGGGGCGTCTTGCGGAACCCAAAAGGGACTGGCATATCTGATGCCTCCGCCAAATCCTCAAGTTTCTGAGTATCCCGCCCCGCAGTGATAAGAGCTCCAACAAACGCCTTATAATGCGCTGACCCTGAAGCAGAGTCATCCTCACTGTCCGTGTGGGCTAAGCCTGCATCATCTGACATGACAGAACCAGAGCCAGACGCAGTAGCAGGGTCTGGTTCTGTGTCAGAGCCATCCCCAGAAGCAGTCGCAGGGATGGGGCGCTTTTTTTACCCCCCTTCTGGCCACTTGTCGCTTCAATCCTGGCGATAAACGCCTCAAGGACAGCCTAGCCTCTACAGAGGCCGCAGGGGAACTAAGGGTTAACTCAGGCATGGTTGGGGTAGAAGCCTCTGGTTCAGACTCCACGTTGACCCACCGCTATGCCGCCCATGGGGCAGGGGATCCCATGGGGAACTCACCACCCGAAGCTGAGAGTGCTGTCTGCGCTGCGCCGTCCTTCAGGAAGCAATTTTCAGGCTTTTGCACCGCTATTCCAGGCACTAGAGGCCGAGACTTTACCAAGAAGGCCGCCGGAATGCAGAAAAAAGCATGCGGGCCACAAGAAAATGGCCGCCGAACATGGGGGGACTACAAGGATCGAGGATCCAGCCTGTCACCCAGTCAGCAGTCGATTGTAGATCCCAGGATCCAAAAGGAAAAAATCAAATAAAAGCGAAAAAAATCGCAGAAAAAATTCCAGAGCACATGGACTCCAGAAAAGCCCATGTCTTCTCCTGACGCTAGGCAAAAAAAAACTGGAGCTGCTGAGTCAGAGAGTGGGATATACCTGGGGGACCACGCCCCCTGGGAGGTGCTGTACTGAGGAAAGTGTTTTAACATTTGAGTGCTGTTTTTTCTGCCTAGTCTCTCCTGGAAGGATATATAATCCTAAGGTCAATGCTGCTGTGTCCGTCCATGAACGGAAGAGAAAATAAGCCGGGCGCCATCAGACGTGAGGAATCAAACTGCAGCCTGCAGCACACTGCGCAAAGGCGCCTTCCTCACTCGTATATCCAATTGGTAAAATGTAGTGAAAGTGTGGACTGACGACCAGGTCGCGGCCTTACAGACCTGAGCCATGGAGGCATGATGATGCACTGCCCAGGAAGTGCCAACCGCTCTAGTGGAGTGCGCTTTAACCTTAAGTGGAGGAATCTTTCCTTTCAAGCCACAGGCTTGAGAATGACCTGTCGAATCCATTTAGAAATAGTGGACTTAGATGCTGCCTGTCCGCTTCTGGGACCATCGGGCAGAACAAATAAAATGTCAGATTTCCGAATCTGAGCAGTAGTTTTAAGATAGATTTTTACTGCTCTCAGTATATCCAGAGTATGCAATGATCTTTCTGTTGCAGAACTAGGTTCTGGAAAAAAAGAAGAGAGAACCAGATCCTGGTTCAGATGGAAATTTGAAACTACATTGGGGAGAAAGGCCGGATGAGGCCGCAGGACCACTTTGTCCTTATGAAGAATTAGGTATGGCTCTTTACATGAAAGGGCCACCAACTCCGATACCCTCCAAGCAGAGGCTATGGCTACCAAGAACACCACCTTCCTGGTCAAGAGGACCAAGGGAATGTGAGCCAGAGGCTCAAAGGGTTGCTTCTGTAGGGCAAAGAGAACCAGATTCAGGTCCCACAGGCACAAGGGGGTTTTAATTGGAGGATTAATACAAATCACCCCCTGTAAGAAGGTCTTAACCAGAGAATGTGTAGCCAGTGGCCTTTGAAAAAATATTGATAAGGCCAAGATCTGGCCCTTGATGGTACTCAAGGCTAATCTCATGTCTGCCTCTAACTGCAGAAACTCCAGTATTCTGCCAATGAGATATCTGCGAGGGTGCTTCGCACCAGGCCACATATTCCAAATTCTGAAAATAAATAAGCCTAGAAGCTGGCTTTCTGGCATTTATTAGTGTAGATACTACAGAATTAGAGAGACCCCTCCTCTTTAGGATATGGGTTTCAACAGCCAGACCGTTAAATTTAGAGACCGTAAGGAAGGGTGGAATATTGGCCCCTGTGAATGTCCTATTGAAATCCTTACCATCTCTGCGTACCAAGCCTTTCTGGGCCAAGCTGGAGCGACCAGAAATACTGGTTTTCCTTCCGACTTTATCCCTCGAAGGAGGCGGGGTAACAATTGCAGTGGAGGAAACACATAGATTAGGGAGAACCGATCCCACGGAAACCCAAGCGCATCTGTTCCGCAAGCGAGTGGATCCCTCGTTCAGGACAGAAAATTGTCCACCTTCGCGTTCCTCTTTGATGCAAAGAGATCCACATCTGGTGTTCCCCACCTCTGACAAATGCCCCAGAAGATGTCTGGGTGAAGAGCCCACTCTCCTGGGAGCAACTGCTGGCGACTTAGGAAGTCTGCCTGCCAATTGTCTATTCCCGGAATGAAAATCGCTGATATGCACGGGACATGCTTTTCTGCCCAAATCAGGATCTGATCCACTTATTTTTGGGCCGCACGACTTCTCGTGCCACCCTGGTGATTTATGTATGCCACAGCTGTGGCATTGTCGGATTGTATCCTGACTGGAAAGCCCCGCAACTTGTCTGTCAATGCTGCTAGGGCTAGACGAGCTGCCCGAATCTCTATCAGGTTGATGGGTAGAGATTTCTCGGAGACCGACCACTATCCCTGGAGAGATAGCTGCTCCTAGCAGACTGGCATCTGTAGTCACAACCAGCCAAGATATTGGAACAAAGGACTTCCCTTTTAGAAAAATTCTGTTGAACCAGCCACCAGCAAAGGCTCTGCCAAACTATAGGGGAGAGCAACATAGGGAAGTCTAAGGCATGGGCTTTCTTGTTCCAAGCGGATAAGATGGCGTGTTGTAGTCTCCTTGAGTGGAACTGGGCAAATAGGATGGCCTCAAATGAGGCTACCATTTTCCCCAGGAGTCGCATACAAAGGCGAATGGAAGGCTGACGTTTTGAACTGACAAACTGGACTAGTTCCCTTAAAGAATCGACCTTCATTTGAGGCAAGGATATCTTTCTCTGATCTGTGTCTATGAGCAGACCTAAATATTCCAGCCTCTTCACAGGAACTAAGGCTGACTTGTCCAGGTTGAGAATCCAACCCATGGACCCCAGGTACCTCACGGTTCTGCGTATTTCTCAATTCAGATCGGTAATTGAGCGATCTACCAGCAACAGATCGTCCAGATAGGCTACTATAGATATGCCATGAGACCTTAGATTGGCCAACAGGGAGGCCAGCACCTTTGTGAACACCCGAGGTGCAGTGGCTAGTCAGAAGGGTAAAGCCACGAACTGAAAATGGTGCTGATATATCGCGAAGCGTAACAGCTTCTAATGGCTGAGAAAGATAGGTATGTGTAGGAATGCGTCTTTGATATTTATGGACGCTAATAGTTCCCCTCCCTGCAGGGAGGCGGTCACTGACCGAATTGATTCCATCCGAAAGGATCGAACATTTCGGGACTGGTTTAGGGCCTTGAGATCCCGAATGGGTCTTGCGTCTCCGTTTGGCTTGGGGACGGTAAAAGGATTTGAAAAGAAACCCAAACCTTGCTCTTCCACTGGTAGTTTTATACCAGATGATCCAAGGCCAACGCTAGAGACTTTATTTTTCCTGGGTCTTTCGGGACACTTGATGCCAGGAAGCAGGGTGGAGGAAACTCTCGCAACTCCAGCCTGTACCCCTCGGAAACCGTGGAGGACCCAATTGTCTTGGATCCTTTCTTGCCAGGTCCCTGCAAGCAGCTGAAGTCTTCCCCCCACCCGGCTGGGTGGGGGTGAACCTTCAAAATGCTGACTTAGACGCAGGCTTGGCCGGCTTACGGTTCCAGGGTTTCCTGGGAGCCTGAGATTGCCCTTGAGGTTTTCCTCCTGCATTAAACCTTCTGGGAGGCCGTCAGGACTGCCTGGAGGCAGAAGGCCCAGGAACTGGAGAAACTCTTTTTAAATGTTAACAGCATGCTTTTGCCACTGGAAATTTTCTGGATATACCTATCCATATCTTGCCCAAACAAACGCTCTCCGTGGAAGGGAAACCCGGCTAGAAGCTTCTTGCAAGGGGTTTCAGCAGTCCAGTTTTTCAACGAGAGCAGCCTACGCATATGTACTAAAAGTAGTGTAAGGCGGGAGGACTGTTGTATAGAGTCCTTGATGGCATCTACTGAAAGGCATAATGCCTTGGGAAAGTCGGCCAACTCCCAAGCTTGCTGAGCCAGGACATCTTTCAAGACCTGCTTCATCTGGTCTTTTAAGGCCTGGCAGATGCCAATAGCTGCTACTGCAGGTTGGGTTACCCCTCTGGCTGTAGCAAATGATGTTTTTAACAACGTCTCCAGTTGCTTATCTGTCGGGTCTTTAAACATCTGCACGTTGTCCACCGGACAGGTCAGAATCTTGTTCACACAGGAGATAGCTGCGTCCACTGCAGGGACACTCCATTTTTTAGTGAACTTCTCCTCCATGGGATATAAAATAGAATTTTTTTTAGGCGGCAGAAACAATCTATCTGGATGTTCCCAATCTTGATAGATAAGACCTTCTAGTAGATGATGAGCCAGAAGGAATAATCCGCCTGGGGGGCTTTCAAAGAGCCCAAAGCAGAGACCAAGCTAGAAGCTGGCTCTAATAACTTAAAGGCCGAATGGACCATCTCAGTAAGGGACTTACTAACAATCTTTCGGACTGAGAAGCCAAAAACGGTTCCTCCAGGATAGAATCTGACTGACCCTCTGCCTGATCCCCTGAGGGTAAAACAATCTCTTCCGGGGATAGTTGTTCTGTCAAAAGGAACTCTGCAGGGGGAGAGGGAGACCTGGTGCGTTTATCTCTTGAAAGAGAAGATGCAATTAAAGTCGCCAAACTTTTCTCCAGTCCACCCATGGCTGAGCCAGAGCCTCCTCTGTTACAAACACTGGAGCAGGCGGGGCAAGGGCAGCTGAGGCACCTAAAAGCCCCGATGGATCACCCTGGTTCACCTCTAATTTATCAGGAGAGAAAATAGCCGCAGGAGCACAAGATCCTCTGAGCCTGATGGCGAAACCTTTGTCTTTTTGCATTTTTAGTCCCTGAGCCCTTTGCCATAGTAAAGCCGAGGTACTCACAGCCAGGAATTGCATCCACTTGCGGACCTATAGACCAGCACTGACGCTGCTATTTGATGGTCAGCGAGATGCAGAGCACACTATGTGCCTTAAGAAAATGCCACTGTCAATTTATGCACAAATAAACTCTGGCCCAGATTCTCAAAGGGCTTACGATGGCGCAGCGCCATGTACGCCGTCGTAAGTCCTAATCTGGGCCGTCGTATCTATGCAACTGATTCTTAGAATCAGTTACGCATAGATATCCATTAGATCCGACAGGCGTAAGTCTCTTACGCCATCGGATCTTAACTGCAATTTTTTTTTTTTGCCCGCTAGGTGGCGCTTCCGTCGATTTCCCAGTCGAGTATGCAAATTAGCTAGATACGCAAATTCCCAAACGTACGCGCGGCCGACGCAGTAAAGTTACGACGTTTACGTTAGGCTTTTCCCGGCGTAAAGTTGCCCCTGGGTCTATGAGGTGTAGTCAATGTTAAGTATGGCCGTCGTTCCCGCGTCGAAAATGTATAAATTCACGTTGTTTGCGTAAGTCGTCCGTGAATGGTGCTGGACGTAAATTACGTCCACGTCAAAACCAATGACGTCTTTGCAACGTCATTTAGAGCAATGCACGCTGAAATTTTTTAGGGACGGCGCATGCGCAGTTCGTTCAGCGCTGGGACGCGCTTCATTTAAATGATACACGCCCCCTACCCGCCGAATTTGAATTCCGCCGGGTGATTTACGTTACGCCGCCGCAACTTTACACGCAAGTGCTTTGTGAATAAAGCAGTTGCCTGAAAAACTTGCGGCGGCGTAACGTAAATCAGATATGTTACGCCCGCCCATTTTTACGCCGATCTACGAGAATCTGCCCCTCTCTGTCCACCGTTAGCCAGGATAGGTGAGGTAGACTGAGCTTTATGGACTAGGTGCAACTCACCTGACCTGCTCTGTCCTGCAATTTCAGGCTCATAGAGAGCAGCTGAACCAAATCCTCATGCGCGCCTATTACAAGGCCGTGCACATGCGCGCGCGCGCGTGTCCCACCGCACGCCTATTCCGAAGCCGCGTGTGTGCACACACGCTACTGCGTGCATCCCGGAGCGCCGGGACGCATAAAAGTTGGCTATTGCGCGCGCGCCTATGATGACTATTGTACGCTTGCACGTGACGCTGATTTGCCCGTGCACGAGGTTGCTGTCAGCTGAAGCCAGCATGTGAGGACCAAAAACAAACACTTCTGTAGCCAAAATTTTGGAGGAACCTTCCCCAGGAACCAACTACCAGCAGGTGGAGGCTAAATGACGCACTCAGGCAAGTACTCATTATAGATAAACCTCACAATCACTTCTACACCAGGACAATGAAAGGAGAGAGAGGCACAGACAGGCAAACCAGCATAATGGCTCAAAAGAAGGAAACTTTCAGAACCAAGGGCCAGATCCACAAAGCAGATGCGCCGACTTAACTCGAGATACGCGGCGTAATTGAAATTTACATGGCGTGTATATTTGCGCCTGATCCTCAAAACGAGATACGCCTTAAAATCAGGTTTTTCCGTCCTACCTAAAATAATTACACCGGCGCTTTTCTGTGCGCAAATTATGCTAGAAACGCTACTGTTTTGATAGGCAAAGATGCAAATGAGGGAGATAGGGCGATCCACAAAATTAAGTGTGTGCGCCTTAGATTACACCCTGTGCGCTTCTGTTAGTTTCAATGTGTAAATTTACACATTATAAAAGGTGCCCTAATTTTACACATGCCGTGTAAAGGTCAGCTAAAGCAACATCATTAACCACTTCCATACAGGGCACGTATACACCTTCCCGCCCAAGCCAATTTTCAGCTTTCAGCACTGTCGCACTTTGAATGGCAATTGCGCGGTCATGCTACACTGCACCCAAACAAAATTGGCGTCCTTTTTTCCCCACAAATAGAGCTTCCTTTTGGTGGTATTTGATCACCTCTGCGATTTTTTTTTTTGCGCAACAACTAAAAAAAGACTGAAAATTTTGAAAAAAAATACGTTTTTATTTTTTTCTGTTACATTTTTTGTAAATAAGTAAGTTTTCTCTTTCAATTACGGGCACTGATATTGCGGCACTGATGGGCACCGATGAGATGGCACTGATGGACATCAATGAGGTAGTACTGACGGGCACAGATGAGGTGGCACTGATTGGCGGCGCTTGTATGCGGCACTGATGGGCACACATAGGCAGCACTGATGGGCACACATAGGCGGCACTGGGCACTCATAGGCGGCACAGATGGGCACTCATGGGCGGCACTTATGGGTGGCACTGATGGCTACTTATGGGTGGCATAGATGGGCACTGATAGGTGGGCACTGGGCATGGATGGGCACTGTGGGGTGGCACTGATGGACACTGTAGGGTGGCACTGATGGACACTGGGGTGGCACTGATTAACCTATGTTGCCAGTCAGTGCCCATTTGTGGGCACTGATTGGCATCTTTTTTTTTTTTATGCTTTTTTTTTTTTACAGCCTTTTTTTTTTTTTTTTTTTTTTTTTTTTCTGCCCTTTTTTTTTTTTTTTTTTTACAGCATTTTTTTTTTTTTTTTTTTTAGCCTTTTTTTTTATCTGCCCTTCCCTGGTGGTCCATGTGGCGATCCGAGGGGGGGCTGCGCTGATAAACAATCAGCGCGAACCCCCCCTGTCAGGAGAACAGCCGTTCGGCTCTCCTCTACTCGCGTCTGTCAGACGCGAGTGAGGAAGAGCCGTCAACGGCTCTTCCTGTTTACATCGTGATCAGCCGTGATTTGACACGGCTGATCACGTGGTAAAGAGTCTCCGTGAGAGACTCTTTACCGAGATCGGTGTTGCGGGGTGTCAGACTGACACCCCGCAACAACGATCGCCGCGATGCGCGCCCCCGGGGGCGCGCAGCGGCTCAGAATCCTGAGGACGTCATATGACGTCCGGTCAGGATTCTACAACCACTTTGCCGCCGTCAATCTGTCATTGGCGGGCGGCAAGTGGTTAAGGAAGAGCTGAGCACACACACTTGCTGGACTACAATCTGTATGCCAACATGCCAAGGGCATCCATGCGCATAGCTAGACTAGTGACTTCAGCGACCGAGGGTACCCCCTCTTCTGAGGGAACAGCAGTCAGGAGACGCCTCGCAGAATGCATCTTTGCACAGTAAACACACACATTAATTATGTCACAATGAGAATGCATGCATGCACACCCACTGTGGTCCCTAGCACAGACATATCTCATGCACATCTAATTGGATTAGATCCAAGTACCCCCCCCATTGGTACTTGGGAGCAGTAACGCCACGCCACGGCTCCAATTCTGTTACTGTGCATTCATACACCATTCATGGACCTGGGATCACTTCTCCCTGGTCCTGGGGATCCCTTCTCCACCGAAACTGAGGGTGACACCCTTATTTAATCAGGAATGCCACCCCCCCCCCCACATTCACACATCATTCACACACATAAACCAAATCATAAGTACAGTATACCAAACAAAATCATAAAAAAAAAAAAAAAAAGTACCCCTGCAAATTAATTTCGGCGGCGTTTGCTCCGTCTGGGCTGGCCACGGGCATGGACACGGGCACGGCCAACTGGAGAATCTTCATGGGGGGGTGTTAGCAGGGGAAGGAGTATCTTCATGGGGGGGTGAGTGAGCAGGGGAAGGAGGAGCCTCCCCTGGTGTCTGTCCTCCTGTTGGCCTGCCCTCCAAGGCCACTGCTATCCTTGTCAGACAGTTTGTGAGGGCAGCCGCATTGGCCTGGCCAGCCTGGGTATTGTCCTGGACAGCCCGGGTATTGTCCTGCACAGCCTGGGTCAGGGCAGTCACCTCCTGGGCCACGCCTGTTGTGGCGGTCTGCAGCTCACACAAACATGTGATGACCGCCAATGAGTTGGTGGCCACATCACCGAGTGACTCCTTCATTACACCCAGGCTGTGCTCCATCTGGGTCAGAGTGACTTTTATCTGACCCAGAGTGCGGGTCTGCCGGGCATTGTCCTTCTGCAGACTGGCCGGCAGACGCTCGGCCACCCCCCTGGTCTCCTGGGTCGCCATCCTGCCTGCCCCTGAGGCTTGTGGCCTGGGAGGAGCGGGGAGAGTGACCCTTGTGGGTTGTGGCCTGTTGGGGGAGGAGTGGGAGGGGCTACCCCTGATGGTGGCCTGACTGCTGCCAGCCTCTGGGGTAGCCTCAAGTGTAGCCTCAAGGGTATCCTCAAAGGTCATCATATCAGAGGCCAAAAGGACTTCCCGGCCAATTTGAAGATCTTCTTCCTCCACCCCCTCATCCTCCACCCCCTCATCCTCCTCCCCCTCATCCTCCTCCCCCTCAACCTCCTCATGAGGGGAGGTTTGGCCACTCCCCTCCCCTGGGTAATCCTCAGCAGCCTCTTGTCCTTGGGGTGGTGCAGCAGCCTGGCCTGATGGGCCAGCAACCTCCTGGCCTGATGGGCCTGCAATCTCCTGGTCATCTGTGGAGAACACAAAACAATCACAGGTTTGAGGATCCACACACTTGGCACATCTTCCCTTCCCCCACCCACACATGCTAATCACCAGATAGAAAAAACAAAAACTTACCTGGCCCCACAGGAACACCTGTCTGATATCCACGCAGGCCCACCACCTGCTCTGGCTGAAAACACTGGGCCACTGCCCATTCCTCCTCACTCAGACGGATGGGGCAGGGTTCCCCTCCTCCAGTGCCCCTGGCATGGGCATTGATCTTAGCCACCTTGTTACGGACCACGCTCTTTAGATCGTTGATCTTTTTTTGGATGCCAGCGGGGGTCCTCGTCTCCCCCCCCCGCCGCATTGATCTGATCCGTTATCTTTTTTAGAATCGCCTTTCTTTGGGCCGGGGAGGTGTTCTGGCTCTCAGGCCCATGTAAATAGCGCCCATATAGGACGATGGACCTAGCAAGGATTTGCTTCTCAACCTGATTAAAATTGAGCTTCCTGCGCTTGGGTGCCATCACAGACACCACTCAGCAACAAGAAGAAACTCACAGGACAAACAAACAAAAATACACACACAACAAACAAACAAAAACACTCACAGAAGAAACACACAAAAAGCAAAACACACAAGCAGACAGCTACTACAAATTCAAAAACAAACACGCAAAAAACAAACACAAAATACACTCATAAAAAAACAAACACAAAATACAATCAGAAAAAAAAAAAAAATACACTCAGAAAAAAACAAACACAAAATACACTTAGCAGAAACAAACACCAACTACTATCTAATACTCCTCCAAAACTTCTCTATCACACACAACTCACCAACAAACACCGACAAACATTCAGAGCAGAAGCAACTTGCTCTAGGAAGGGTAACACAGGGAAATACTTTTGCAAGGGAAGTGTGTTTGACTGGGGCTATGTATACACAGGGCGATCCTCAAACTAAGTACGCTTGGTCTTTTACCTATCTCACTGATTGCGCCGAGCAAAGTTCTGCACATGCCCAGTGAGAAGCAGATTCGTGCGCGCATGCGCAGTACGGCCGGCCCTTCATTTGCATGGGGTCACGGCTCATTACAATGAAGCACGCCCACTTCCTTCCTACTTGCAATAACCCCGCCTTAAGCCTCTGGATTTAAGTTACGCAAGCGCAATTTTGTGCGCAAATGCGATGTGGATACGGCAATTACGACACCAACTTAGGGCGTCGTAACTTAAATGACATAAGTTTTGAGTAACTTAATTTGCGGCGCTGGCTGTGGATCTGGCCCCAAGTTCTGAAAGAGCCTTCATTTATCTTATCTAACGCTGCAGGACTCTGCAAAATACAGGCAGCCCAATCTTCGCCCATCATGGAGAGCTGAGTCTGCAGACCTTCAGGGACCGGGGTCCATGGACAGGAACACCACACCCCTGGACCCATATAGCACCCTGTCAGTAAGCTTTTGGTATTGGGAAATTGACCAAAGCACTGAAACCCAGGATCCACCCCTCAAAAGAGGAGCATTACAGGCCAAACCCCATTCTTCTCAACCGGGGACCGGGTACCGTCCACTTTGGCTAAGATGCACTTTGGATGGATCCGGTTTCTTTGGAGGCTTTTTAAATCCAGCATGGATCCCTCCAGTGGAGCTCCTCAGACCAACACCTTAGACACTGGCGAAAAAATTGAGGTACTCCCGGTATGGGAGAGGTTATATAGGGGAGGGAACTTCCTGCCTTAAGGGCTTGCCAGTGTCCATCACCTGAAGGTAGACTCTATAATAAGGTGACCAGATTTTTAAAATGAAATCAGGGGACATTTTTTTTTTTTTTATTATTGGCAAATGGTAAACTATTTCATAAGCATATTTTCCTCAAATGATATATGCAGTGTATGTGTTTATGGAATGATTGTATGATATATATGTTATTTCTCACATTTCCTCCGTGAAAGATGCTTCTAAGGCCCCGTACACACAACCGTATCTATCCGCTGGGATTGATCCGCGGATCAGTTCCAGCGAATAAATCCGGTCGTCTGTACGGCCTAGTGGATATTTATCCGCTGAGATTTCTTGGGCCGATCGATTTCAAGCGGATATAAATTTCTTAGCATGCTAAGAAATTTACCCGCTTGAATCGGGTCCAGCGGATTGAGACTCACCGGATCAATCCGTCCGCTCCCCTCCCTCGCATTCGTCGTAATGATTCGACGCATGCGTGGAAGTACTTACATTCCAGCGTCGCGCACGTCGCCGCGTCATCATCGCGGCGACGGCGCGACACGTCACCGCGGATGAATTCGGATCCAAATCTGGAGGAGGAATCTCCGCTGGAAACGGTCTGGCGGACCGTTTCCAGCGGAGACCCCCTCGTGTGTACGGGGCCTTAGAATTTTTGGGGGATAGGACTACTAAATGCTAAGAAAATAAGATAGAAAAAAAAACTTGGAGGGATGGATGGGGTGGCACAATTCAAATCTACTCCATTCAGGTGCGGCTCCAGACAATTTATTTTTTTGGGGGGGGGGGGGGGCCATGGTGGTGCTTGAGGTAAAAGTGAGGGTGCTAATGCAGCAGGCTCCCGCACACCCTTGGATGTGGCCAAAAAGTGGGTGTGCCCAGCAACTGGGTATGGCCTGAAAGCAGAGGTTTCTACATGGCGTACAATGGTGATCAGTATGTCCTGGCCTCTGTATACCAATACATAACTCTACACTTCCTTTATACAATTCTACAAATATACTTATAAGTGCAATGGTAAATCATATAAAATAATATCCAGTGCAAATCAACCAATGTATTGCAATATAGTAGTGATGGTGTTACCCCCACTGCAAAACTATTTAGAGAAATTGCAGAGCTTCAATGTGCAAATAATTGTGAAACCCCCT
Organism: Rana temporaria; assembly: GCF_905171775.1. Lineage (NCBI taxonomy): Eukaryota > Metazoa > Chordata > Amphibia > Anura > Ranidae > Rana > Rana temporaria. The sequence continues at coordinate 490,144,803 of NC_053491.1, forward strand.
ACATACAATAATAATAACAGAGATGCAAATCAACCCGTGTATTAGGACATAGTAGTGATGGTGTCGCCCTCTCTGCAGAAGGTAGGACTTATTGCAGAGCTGCAATGTGCAAAATCATAATAAAAAGTACAATTGATGTACATATTTTATTAGGATTATATATAGGGGGTTCCACCACTATTTGCACATTGCAGCTCTGCAATATTTCCTACCATTTGCAGAGTGGGGGGGGGGGTGACACCATCACTACTATATTGCAATACATTAATTGATTTGCACTGGATATTCATTTATAGGTTTTACCATTACACTTATAAGTCCATTTGTACAATTGTATAGATGAAGTGTAGAGCAGTGCTGCATTGTTTGCTTTTTATTGATTCGTGTTAGATGAGGGAACAAGCTAACAAGATTCTCTTATTGCTTTTGAGATTTTTTGGGGTTGTATGGTGGAAGTTTTACTTGATTTGTTATTTCCTCTGTACACTGGTAACCACTGGCCCAGCATATTGGTGGTCAGTGTGTTCCCTCTGTATGCTGGTGGTCAGTGTGCCCCCTGTATGCTGGTGCTACGTGCAAGAGGATTCTACGTGCAGGGTAAAGGAGGATGCTACGTGCAGAGTGCAGGATTCAGGGGGATGCTATGCACAGAGTGCAGGGCTCAGGCGCATGCTATGCACAGAGTGCAGAGCTCAGGAGCATGCTATGCACAGAGTGCAGAGCTCAGGAGCATGCTATGCACAGAGTGCAGAGCTCAGGAGCATGCTATGCACAGAGAGCAGAGCTCAGGAGCATGCTATGCACAGAGTGCAGGAGCATGCTATGCACAGAGTGCATGGCTCAGTAGCATGCTATGCACAGAGTGCAGGGTTTAGGCGCATGCTATGCATGCTATGCCCCCCCCTCCCTCCAGTCTCGTGCTGTGCGGGGTCCTTGTTATCTCTGACTCAGCCCCCCCCCTCCAATCACCAGTGCGGTGTGTTGAGAGACCTGGGAGGCGGAGCTCACTGTCGGCTGGCCGGAGCAGGGGAGGAGGTGAGTTTAAGTTTAGTAGGGTGGATAGTAGTTGCAAACTTTCAAGGAGATATGTTCTTCAGGAGAAGAATCTTGGAGGAGATAGTGAGAGTGAGGGGGAGGGGGGGGTGAGGTCTGCAGCCCGACCACATGTGACAGATCACTTCTAAGCATGAACAGTCTGTGCAAACATCCTCCAATCCAATTGTTCAGGCTAGATATGTGGAGAAATTCATGTAACCTGTGTACAGTATATGTGGTGAGTTCACACCTCTGATTGTACAGACTCAGAGCCTGAATAACACAGGGTTATATGAATGATCATATATTTACCTTCACATTATCTGGGCATACAGAGTGCTAGGGGCTGGATTTCATAGATCTGTACTTACATCTAGTAGTACTGTTGTATGATTTATTGTTGTAAATGTTTTTAATGGATGAGTTTATTTTTTTTTTTTTATTATTATTATTATATAAATCGCTATCTGACCACTTCTCAGCCCCCATCTTGCATCACCCCCCAGACCACTTCATACAGACACCACTCCGAGCTGCTTCCTACCCCCCCCCCCCCCCCCTCCAGCTGAGGGACATCATTCCATGGTCACTTTCCTTCCCTTATCTTTCCAACATCACTCCCTGATTACCCCATAGACACCACAAGAAATCCCTCCCCATTATGCCACCGCCAGTCCGCCATACCCTCCGCACTCCTCTCCTGTACATACTGTCCCCGTCATACACTCCTCTTCTATACATACTGCCCCCATTATACCCTCCACATTCCTCTCCTGTACATACTGCCCCCATCATACCCTCCACACTCCTCATACCTTCCCAGCTGCTCTTCAATACATACTGTCCCCATCATACCCTCTGCACTCCTCTCCTGTACATACTGCCCCCCTCATACCTTCCCAACTCCTCTTCAATACAAACTGTCCCCATTATACCCTCCGCACTCCTCTCCTGTACATACTGCCCCCCTCATACCCTCTGCACTCCTCTTCTGCAGAACCCTGTACATTCAGATGTAATGGGCAACTCTGTGGAGAACACTGTTGACTCTAATATAAAGGGGGACTCTTGTGATTAACTCCATATGATTAGAAATTGTATTTAATCACAAAAATATATATACAGTGTATACTGCATAAAAAAATAGCAGTGCATTGCTTTGTACAGAGGTAATGAATTTAATGTACTACAAAAAAATAATTATATATATATATATATATATATATATATATATATATATATATATAATATTATTTTTTATATATATATATGTATTGGCGTGCGCTGCTAATGTGTTCGGGTTTGGCTTGACGAAAAGGTGGCAACCCTACTCACTGTCCGCCCTCACTCCGGGACACAGCCACTGGCAGGGAATGTGGCAAGTGACACACTCGGGGCTCCCACTGATTCTGAATTATTACAATGTAATAATAGAAATAATGCACTTCAATCATCCTGACACCATAACAACCATGGCGCCGTGATGATTGAAGCGCCAACACCAGCCATTGCCCTGACAATATGCCCGCAAAATTTTCTGCCAGTGCCCCTCCTGAGACCAGACTCTGGATCCGCCCCTGCTATCAGTGGGACAAAGAAGGGAGAATGTGAGCAGGACCAGTATCTAGAAGGTGGAGGAGTAGCAAACTTATGAGGTAAATAGAAGATCATGCAGGAAGGAGAGCCGACATCACAGCACTGAGCTGAGTGCAGGGAGAGAATACCAGGAGGCTGGGGATCGGCTGCTATTGTAGCAGAAAGGCAGAGGGAGAGAGACGCTGGTCAGCTGCTGGCACCTTCACTACCTGTACTTCCTGCTCACTATGCTCTGGGTTGTCTAACAAAGGGGCGGAGCTCTAGATATTGCCCCCCTCCATCCCGACATCAGACCTTCAACCTGACAGATCCACTCACTCTCCCTGCAGCCATACGCCCCTGGCTTACTTCCCAATAACTGGATCGCTGGATCCATGGTCATTGGTCACACTGCTGCATGTCCTGCTAGTTAGCTAGGCTGGCAACAATGGATTTGGGTGCCACCAATGAATCCGGAGACACTCAGGCTCAGGGGACAGTGTCTTCAATCAGGGTACTGTCCCCGGAAATCGGGGACGTCTGGTCACCCTACTCTATAACCCACATAGTAATAACTATGCTTCTCTGTGTCCCGTGATGTACGATAAAGAAAATACACTTTCATACATGTGAGGAAGGGCAGATCTCCTAGCCTATTCACAGCTACTTCAATCTTTACAGTATAACATATAATGTTCAAAATACATAAACATGAAACATAACAAAGGTATCTTATAAAATTGCAAACATCAAAAGAAAGTTCATAAATGTAAAAAAATGGATTTCCTACAACCCATTCACCACTACTTCCATCTCCAATCACCATACAGTGACTTGTGCCGTAACAGAAATAAGAAGTCCCAAAGATTCATCCAGATGGATTAAATCAATGCTGATCAGCTGCCACCTCTTTGAAGCAACTTCAATCACCCTCCCCCACACCAGTGAGCAAACAGGTCACTTACCAAAAGGTTTGTCCCCACAAGCAAGGCCCAGACACGCTTGTCTATATCCTTCCAGCAGCTCCACTCTGCTCAAGCCGGCTTCCGATGAGAACAGACTGTGCCACGGAATGTCAGACCCCAAGGTAGTATCTCCAATATCCCCCGAGGTCTCCAGACAATGGCCGCAATCACATTACATAGAACAGAAAAATCCTCCACAGTGTATAATCCTTATATATATCTATCTATATATATATATATATATATGTGTGTGTGTAGCACCTGGTTACTTCAAAGTACCGGTGCTATTTAAATTTAGAGGGAGATCAGAGTGTAGTTAAACTCTGATCTGGATAATATGTTCAAATTGGGTCTCTGTTTGCTTGGCTGTGCTGTGGGCTCATTCTGTTGTGCTGGGGTATTCTTCCCACCCCAGGGCAGTAGATGGCAGCAGTGGAGTCAAGGTTTGGGTGCTCCTCCCCAGCAGCCAATCAGGAGGGTTGAGCCTCACTGTGCATGCTGGGGGAGGGTATTTAAGGGGTAGATACCATTAGTTCTGGGTCTTCTTCTTCAAGGTCGGCATCCACCTTTAGGGTGTCTGCACCACAGCGCCCCGGCGTTATGGCCTACTAGGCCAGGGCCTGCATGCAGAGTTCCTGGTTCCGGGACCATGTTGGTCTGGAACATTTGAGCTGTGGCAGGGAACCCAGTGGTCGACTCGGTTCCCAATCCTGAAGATCCAAAGCGGTATAGCTGTTCGTGGGGAGTCCATCTGAGGAGAGCCAATGAGAGGCTGGCAATCCAATAGGGCCTCGACAATCCACCTGTTTCGGACATTCCTTTACTTCTGCTAAATGCAACATTCACCCCTAGGAATTCAGAGAGCCACAAGGTAACATGCCACCCAAAACAAACCAGCAGCTCCTCCGGGGGTAGTGCTACATATAGAATCACAGATTGTACACTTCATCATATACACGAGTATACACAGAACTCAGAGCACACACCGCTCCGGACTGTAGCCGTGTATGATGGAGTCCAGGCAGTGACATGGAGGCTTCTTCTTTTCTATGTAATGTGATTGCGGCCATTGTCTGGACACCTCGGGTGATATTGTATTTTTGTACATTATATGTTATACAGACTGAAGTAGCTGTGAATAGGTTGGAGGAGATCTTCCCTTCCTCACATGTATGAAAGTGTATTTTTGTAGTGAATGTAATTTGTATTATTGATCAGTATTGGTGGAGTTATCACATCTACGTTATAAGTGTTGGTATTCGGACAGATTGTAGGTTGCAGATTTCTCATTTGTCTCATCACACATTTTATCACTAAGTGCCGGGCTCTATGCATAGAATTCTATTATACTATTTGTACTTCTATATCAGACTTCCTGCTGGCGGCTGCTTTTCATTTATTAGATTTTTAGTGCAGATATTTCATTTTTTACATTTTTATATTCAGCTTTAGAGAACGGTCTGATATTGGAGATATAGAGAGACAACCAAGAGATGAAATATATCTCCATTATTGTTATGTCTCCAGGATACCTTTCAGGTTCAAAAAGGACAATTCACTGTGTGTACAATGTATTATTGCATTAGTAAGCAGAATTGTGTTTGTCTCAGGTTAGCTGTTACGCTTGCGCCATCTACTGGCCAAACATTAATATAGTTGTAAATATTCTTATCTAGCTTTTATAGGATGTGACATCAAAATCGTCATATCCTCTTTAGCCAGGAAGTGAAGGTCTTTTAGTATCTCCATGTTTAAGATCAAGGCAGGAAGGCCTGCATGCAATCTCTCCCCATCCATGGCATTGGAGGTAAGCAATCTTCTTCTTCTTCCTCCACAGGCTGTCAGGGAGGTAGTTAGCCATCTTAGTTGATGCTTGTATGATGTTGTCTATTTCTGTATGGTAATGTTATATTATTCTTGTTACTTTCAGTTTTCCCGCATATCACGTGTGTCACTCACATGTGTATTGAAATCTGTAACGTGCCAATAAAGACACAAGATAAGAAACAGCAGTCTATTATTGTGTGTGCAGAGAAAGGTCATCTGCCTAGATAGCTACCCATAGACTCCGGGAGTACGGGAAGCGAGTCCAGGACAATTATTATTATTTGATTTATGTAGTTAAGACACACACTATATTACCAAAAGTATTGGGACGCCTGCCTTTACACGCACATAAATTTTAATGGCATCCCGGTCTTAATCCTCGCACACACAATCAGATTTTCGGACGATCGTTCGTCCGTTTTTTGTGGCATGCTAGTCTTATACCAAAAGTGAAGAGGTTACTCACCATACGAAAATTCTCATCCAACAGAATACAACTTCAGAAGTGATGTAATGTGTTGAATAGTTTTGTATGTATTCTTTCATTTCTGAGCATGCGTAGTCTTGTTCTTGTTACAAGGTAACATGCCACCCAAAACAAACCAGCAGCTCCTCCGGGGGTAGTGCTACATATAGAATCACAGATTGTACACTTCATCATATACACGAGTATACACAGAACTCAGAGCACACACCGCTCCGGACTGTAGCCGTGTATGATGGAGTCCAGGCAGTGACATGGAGGCTTCTTCTTTTCTATGTAATGTGATTGCGGCCATTGTCTGGACACCTCGGGTGATATTGTATTTTTGTACATTATATGTTATACAGACTGAAGTAGCTGTGAATAGTCTTGTTCCTACTATTTATTTTCAGATGAAAAACATACTTATTAATTGAAAATCAGACGTTGAGTTCACATACGATAAAAATGTTATAGTCTGCACATCCAGCTTTTGTCGGACGAAAAATCTAAATTGGCTGTCAAAAGCAACATACTAACGATCCAAAAATCGGCAGATCGTTCGTTCGGACAAAATTCTACTTCCAATTTTCGTATTGTGTGTATGGGGCTTTAGTCCGTAGGGTTCAATATTGAGTTGGCCCACCCTTTTCAGTTATAGCAGCTTCAAATGTTCTGGGAAGGCTGTTCATAAGGTTTAGGAGTGTGTCTATGGGAACGTTTGACCATTCTTCCAGAAAAACATTTGTGAGGTCAGGCACTGATGTTGGACGAGAAGGTCTGGCTCACAGTCTCTGCTCTAATTCATCCCAAAGATGTTCTATTGGGTTAAGGTCCAGACTGTCCAGGCCAGTCAAGTTTCTCGTTCATGTATTTATGGACCTTGCTTTGTGCCCTACCCCAAATCATTTGGTGGAGGGGGGATTATGGTGTGGGGGTTGTCTTTCAGGGGTTGGGTTTGGCCCCTTAGTTCCAGTGAAGGGAACTCTTAAGGTGTCAGCATACCAAGACATTTTGGCAATTTCATGCTCCCAACTTTATGGGAACAGTTTGGGGATGGTCCCTTCCTATTCCAACATAACTGTTCACCAGTGCACAAAGCAAGGTCCATAAAGACATGGATGAGTGAGTTCGGGGTGCAGGAACTTGACTAGTATGCACAGAGTCCTGACCTCAACCCGATAGAACACCTTTGGGATGAATTAGAGTGGAGACTGTGAGCCAGGCCTTCTTGTTCAACATCAGTGCCTGACCTAACAAATGTGCTTCTGGAAGAATGTTCAAACATTCCCATAGACACCCTCCTAAACCTAAGCTGTTATAGCTGCAAAGGGTGGGCCAACTCAATATTGAACTCTATGGACTAATGCCGCGTACACATGACCGTTTTTAATGATGTGAAAAATGCCATTTGTTTTAAAATGTCATTAAAAACAATTGTGTGAGGGCTCCAGAGCACTTTTCTCGACGTGAAAAATGGGCATTAAAAATTTAGAACATGCTCTAAATTTTCGCATCGTTTTTCACGTTGTAATTTTTCACGTTGTGAAAAATGGTCGTGTGTAGGCTTTAACGATGGGAAAAAAAACGTACATGCTCAGAAGCAAGTTATGAGACGGGAGCACTCGTTCTGGTAAAACTAGCATTTGTAATGGAGATACAGTAGCACATTCATTACGCTGTAACAAACTGAAAAGCACGAAGACTGAAAAGTGCGAATCGTCTCTCACCAAACTTTTACCAACACAAAAGCAGCCCAAAGGGTGGCACCATCTGAATGAAACTTCCCATTTATAGTGCATTCGTACGTGTTGTATGTCACCGCGCTTTGCTCCTGCATTTTTTTCGCGATCGTGTGTATGCAAGGCAGGCTTGACAAGAATCACGTAGAGAAAAATTAAATTTTTTCTAGGACATTAAAAACGGTCGTGTGTACACGTCATTAGACTGGGATGCCATTAAACTTCATGTGTGTTAATTCAGGCGTCCCAATTCTTTTGGTAATATAGTGTATATTGTGCACACTGGCTTAACAATCGCTGCTACTACAGGAGTTTTGTGTTCTGCCTGTAGAAGCAGCTCCATGTTCTCCTATGTGTCCATACACATTGGGATGATTACAGACATATTTTGAGCTCTATGTTAGTGGCAGGAAAAAAAAAACTCTTCTGGTTCACGTTTCTGATTGGAGCTTTCTGGCAGAAAAATGTAAAACTCACCAAAACATTGTACAATAAACTCTCTATATGAAGGTTTTTTTTCTGCCAAGGGAACTGGCATTTTTTAAGCCCAGTGTGTATGGAGTCTTAAGATATAATTTAATGACATTCTCATATTTCTATATTATTTATGTGGTTTAGATATAAAACTGTCCCAGAATATTATTGTCTCAGTCAGTCCTGTTATACTCACCGTAATTCCTCTATCCGGCTTGTTGTCAGAGCTTTCATCAGATCCCTGAAATGAGGACCCTTCAGATTGTTATCAGAAAGGTCCAGTGTCCTCAGTGTCTGGTTATTTCTTATTCCAGATGTCAGGTGGGGGCAGGAACTGTCTGTCAGGTAATTAGAGGACAATCTGTAGAAGAAGAGAAGAATGTTACCAGAAGAAAATGAATTTCTCCCCCAGGAATGAATGGAACTATTCTCTACATGAATGGAACTCATTTCTCTTTATTGGAATCATTTATATGAGATCACTTTATAAAACACGATCGATCATCTACACTATTGGAGGTTTTCTCTTTTTGTGGATCCCAATTACTAAATGTGACATGAGTAGTGGATGAGGTGGTGTGATCCATTCATTAGTCCTGTATGGGGATTGGACCATACACACTCACACTGACCAATAGGCTTTCACCTCCAACCTTCTGCTAAGTCTTGGATTCGGTTGTGGGGATTCACTTTGATGGTCACAGAAGTCTCACTCATGTTGTGGAAACTTCATTGACTAAAAGTGACACCATTGTACTTTGGGATTTCCTTTGAACATCATGGTGGAGGATTTGATCTTATGGTGTGGAGAAGATTTTATTATTACCGTTCTTTATTTGGACCTTTTTTGAAAATTTGTACTAATATTGCTGCACTAATTTTATATATGCTGATTATAAATTCTCTTCATTACGGATGAGCTTCGTGTTCGAGTTAATCCCATGTTCGCCTTGAACATCGTATGTTCGACCATTCGTCGAAATACGAATGATCCGGGCCATTCGCGCCAAATTCGAGTGGCGCGTCACGGCCCAAAATTCACTGCGGCATTGCTGGCTGATAATTGGCCAAGCATGCACTATGACTGGCATGCTTGGCCAATCACAGCGCACAAAAAACAGAGAGCCATAATTGGCCAATTATGGCTCAGGGGGTTTAGTACACGCCCCACACTATAAAAGGCTGCCTGCAGGTCGGCGTTGTGTAGTGTGTTGCGGCGGTGGTTAGGATCTGTCTAAGAGAGAGAGAGAGAGAGTGTCTTTTTTTCTAGGTAGATAGAGCAGGCAGGCTAGTCAGTTAAAGTTAAAGGGCCAGATTCACAGACGACTTACGCCGATGTATCTATTGATACGCGGCATAAGTTCAAAGATGCGCTGTTGTATCTATGCCCTGTATTCAGGAACCTAGACACGCCTGAAATATGGCTTCAGCCGACCGACGTAAGTTGCCGTACGCCATTGTATCTTGGGTGCATATTTACGTTGGCCGCAAGGGACGCTTCCGTAGATTTACGCATCGAATATGTAAATGAGCTAGATACGCCAATTCACGAACGTACTTGTGCCCGCTACGCCGTTTAAGTAAGGCTTACGTTCGACGTAAAGTAACCCCTGCTATATGAGGTGCAGGTAATGCAAAGTATGGACGTCGGAACAAGCGTATCTTTTTACGTCATTTACGTAAGTCGTACATGAATGGGTCTGTGCGTAGGTTACGTTCATGTCACAGGCATTGAGCCGGCGTATCTTAGGGAGTAAATTCGATGTGGTACTGAGCATGCGCGCGCATGCACCGTTTGTTAGGCGCTTCATTTACATGGGGTCAAGATTAATTTCCATACAACAAGCCCACTACTAGCCTACTTTGAATTACACAGGCTTACACCGGCCAATTTACGCAACGCCGCCACAACTTACGTAGCAACTGCTTTGTGAATACTGCACTTGCCTCTCTAAGTTGCGGTGGCGTAGCGTAAAGAAGATACGCTACCCCCGCACAAAGATGCGCCCAGGTACGTGAATCCGGGCCATAGTGTGTAGAGGATATATATACATCCCAGGTGTTGTACATATATTTATACACTGTATAGTTTAGTTAGATCAGTTCTTCCTAATTTACTGTCAGGCAGTTGATTGTGCTAGCTGCAGTATTCTCACGTGGTGTATTGCCCGTGTCCTCTGTAGTTTGCACCTAAAGCTACTTGATGTGTACTGCCCGTGTCCTCTGTAGTTTGCACCTAAAGCTACTAAGTGTGTACTGCACGTGTCCTCTGTAGTTTTCACCTAAAGCTACGTAGTGTGTGTACTGCAGTGTCCTCTGTAGTTTGCACCTAAAGCTACTTGCTGTGTACTGCATGTGTCCTCTGTAGTTTGCACCTAAAGCTACGTAGGGTGTGTACTGCACGTATCCTCTGTAGTTTTCACCTAAATCTACTAAGTGTGTACTGCACATGTCCTCTGTAGTTTGCACCTAAAGCTACGTAGTAGTGTGTGTACTGCACATATCCTCTGTAGTTTGCACCTAAAGCTACTAAGTGTGTACTGCACCTGTCCTCTGTAGTTTGCACCTAAAGCTACTTGGTGTGTACTGCACGTGTCCTCTGCAGTTTGCACCTAAAGCTACGTAGTGTGTGTACTGCACGTATCCTCTGTAGTTTGCACCTAAAGCTACTTGCTGTGTACTGCACGTGTCCTCTGTAGTTTGCCCCTAAAGCTACTTGCTGTGTACTGCACGTGTCCTCTGTAGTTTGCACCTAAAGCTACTAAGTGTGTACTGCCCGTATCCTTTGTAGTTTGCACCTAATGCTACATAGTGTGTGTACTGCACGTATCCTCTGTAGTTTGTACCTAAAGCTACTAAGTGTGTGCTGCACGTGTCCTCTGTAGTTTGCACCTAAAGCTACTTGGTGTGTACTGCCTGTGTCCTCTGTAGTTTGCACCTAAAGCTACTAAGTGTGTACTGCATGTGTCCTCTGTAGTTTGCATCTAAAGCTACTTGGTGTGTACTGCCCGTATCCTCTGTAGTTTGCACCTAAAGCTACTTGGTGTGTACTGCAAGTGTCCTCTGTAGTTTGCACCTAATGCTACATAGTGTGTGTACTGCACGTATCCTCTGTAGTTTGTACCTAAAGCTACTAAGTGTGTGCTGCACGTGTCCTCTGTAGTTTGCACCTAAAGCTACTTGGTGTGTACTGCCTGTGTCCTCTGTAGTTTGCACCTAAAGCTACTAAGTGTGTACTGCATGTGTCCTCTGTAGTTTGCATCTAAAGCTACTTGGTGTGTACTGCCCGTATCCTCTGTAGTTTGCACCTAAAGCTACTTGGTGTGTACTGCAAGTGTCCTCTGTAGTTTGCACCTAAAGCTACTTGGTGTGTACTGCCCGTGTCCTCTGTAGTTTGCACCTAAAGCTACTAAGTGTGTACTGCACGTGTCCTCTGTAGTTTGCACCTAAAGCTATGTAGTGTGTCTACTGCACGTATCCTCTGTAGTTTGCACCTAAAGCTACTTGGTGTGTACTGCACGTATCCTCTGTAGTTTGCACCTAAAGCTACTTGCTGTGTACTGCACGTGTCCTCTGTAGTTTGCACCTAAAGCTACTTTGTGTGTACTGGCCGTGTCCTCTGTAGTTTGCACCTAAAGCTACTTGCTGTGTACTGCACGTGTCCTCTGTAGTTTGCACCTAAAGCTACTTGCTGTGTACTGCACATGTCCGCTGTAGTTTGCACCTAAAGCTACGAGGTGTGTGCACTGCCATTGTCCTCTGCAGGCTATTAATATGTCTGGAAGGACAACAAGGAGAGGCAGAGAGTCACAAGGGCAAGCAGGCTCTGCGTCTAGAGGCAACAGTGCTGGTTGTGGACACGGTGCATCCTCATCAGCACGTGGCCGTTGGACATGCTCGTCCTTGTTTTCGGCAGCTGGCCGTGTTGATCCCAACATGCCGAAGACTTGGTAGAGTGGATGACCAAGCCGACCTCATCCTCTCTCACCCAGGCTCAGGGAACTTTGTCTGGCAAAGTAGGTGCCAAGGCGTCCTCTTCCCTCTGCTCAATGGCATCACTCACTCCTTCCCTAGCCCCAGCATGTCCTCCTGAGAAGTCCCCCGAACTGTTGACCACAGTGTTGGGTCCATGCTGCATGTGGATGCGCAGCGTTTTGAAGGCTCCGATGATGGTACATAGATAGAGGAAGGCAGTAACGAGAGCCCAGAGAGAGGGGTGCTGTAATATATGTTGTAATATGTTGGCCGATTTATGTGGGATGTTATATATATATATGTTTTATTATGAGTCCAAAATTGACCAGACCAGATTTCAGTAACCTGTAATTACATGTTACACATCAAAAGACGCTTGTCGATTGTCAATATGCAAAGAGACAGGATAAGTCTATTTTATACATCAAACCTGTAATTACATGTTACACATCAAAAGACGCTTGTCGATTTTCAATAGGCAAAGAGACAGGATGGGTCTATTTTGCACATCAAACCAATCAAACCATTACTCGGGCCACATGTAATCTAATTACATATTAGAAAAAGCTTATTAGTATGCAAGAATGCAAAATTAGAAATAGGTCTCTGGCTGGGGTCATTGTCCTGTCACGCTGAAAGACAGGATGTGGATCAAAGACGGCCAATCAAATTGCTCAGCTATTCAGTGGATAGGGAATATAATCATGGAGTTCAGTCTTGTCACTTATTCCCGGTATATTCTCTGTATGAATTTGGCACAGGTCTAGAAGTGATCAGAATATATTCCCTATGTATTCTCTGATATGGAGGCACAGATCTAGGAAGAGATTTGAATTATATACTCTGTTGGATTTGTATCGTCTGTGGAATTTGGACTATGTTCGTCATTGGAAGTTAAATAAAAATGCATTCTCTGGAGAGCCTGTGTGTTGCTGCGGAACATCATCATTTATAGTCATCATAATAACATCTAAATAACAATTATATAACCGGACTGGATACTATATATGACTTCACTACATTGGTGCCGTTCAAGTGACCAGAAGCGCATTTTCAGGACTTAGTAACAGAAGCCAGTGATGACAACAATTCCTGATGAAAAACCAAGAGTCTGATCTACAAAATTTAACAAGTTTGAAAGCCTAGAATTATTTTCTGGAGACTGGATCTCACAATCTGTGAGGTGATAGAAGACCGTGAGGAACCAGGAAGGAAGTTCAAAGAAACATAACAATTGGTAAGTGTGCCTTATTCATTATTATTATTATTATTTTTTTAATCGTTTTTTTTTTCTTCTCTCTCATTGTATTTTTCACAATGGCTTTGGCTTCGTCTGGTGGTGACAATAGCCCTAAAGGAGAGAATGTGAATATATGGCTGTTAAATTATATAAAAAATCATGGGGGGCCTTATGAGATTCCCCAAGAATGTAGACAGTCATGGGATTTAATTAAATGCTTTTTATCTGATAGTGTCTTTGATAAGAAAACAAAAGAAAAGAAACGTAAGGGACTACTGTCTTGTTGTACAGAATTAATAGAGGAGATTAAAGGGAAAAAGCAGAAAATTCTAGAACATACTCAGAGCTACGAGGTTATGGAAAAAGGGTTGAATGAGAGGATGTCAGATCTCAGGTTACATGCCATCACTACTGGGGAGGCACTGATTGAGAAGACAAAAAGAAACAGTTGGAGGAGTGTAAACATGCTGCGAACATTGCTTTTGATAAATTGGCAGAAAAATCAAGTTACACACATCAAAATGATACTTCTAAAATACAGCTTGATACCAAAGATTATAAGCCAATATATCCCTGGGGTGAGTTACATGCAGCCCCATGCATACCAGCAGCTCCTACCACTACAACAACTGTATTGAACACCGACGATACAAGTGAAATTAAATTGATCACAAAACAATTAAAGCCACAGGAGATGGAAGCTATTATAAGAGAGGTAGGTCAGGTACCCCGCTATGATGTAAATAGGTTCATGAAATGGTTTTGTGATTTGCAGAGAGTCAGAGACACATACAACTTGAATGTGGAGGACCTAGCTAGAATTTTGCAGAAAAGTGTAGGCAATGGATTGTGGGCACGGATTTTGCAAAATTGTGGCCAGCGTCATAAAACTAAGGATGTTTTAAGGGAATTATTGAAAGCATTGTATGGTGCGACGACAAATGTGTCCTTGTCAAAAAAAATTAAGCAAATGAAGAATGAATGCCCGTATGAACTTGCAGATAGAATTAGCAGTGTGATAGAATATGTGATGACTGGGAATCCTGGTTTTGAACGTGGTGGTCTGGTTCAAAGGTCAATGTTATTGGAAGCAGTGGATGATGATGATGTCAGGGAAGGCATTTTATCTGTTTCACCTGATCCTAGTGATTATAATTATATTTTGTTAAGAGCGGATAATTTGTGGAGGAGAAGGTGTAGAGAAGACAGTCTTGCGGTTGATGCAGCTAGAGTCGAGGGTCAGCAAAATAGAGATGATTATGGTCCATGGAGAAGAAGATCTTATAACAATACAGGTAGTTATAGAAGGCCAGAACCCAGAGGAAAGCCTAGTAAACAGCCTTGGGTGCCGTTTAGTGAAATGAGAAGTGAGAGAGATATAGCTGGATTCAGGTATCCGTGCCTAACGTTAGGCAGGCGTAGCGTATCTCATATATGCTACGCCGCCGTAAGTTAGAGAGGCAAGTGCTATATTCACAAAGCAGCAAAAACGAAAAGAACTCTGGACAGCCGCACTCCAAAATGACTTAAAATAAAGTTGGTCTTTTAATGTAAAAAGTACATACAGGCACTGCAAACAACAGATACAGATTGGCCAATCTGTATCTGTTGTTTGCAGTGCCTGTATGTACTTTTTACATTAAAAGACCAACTTTATTTTAAGTCATTTTGGAGTGCGGCTGTCCAGAGTTCTTTTCGTTTTTGCTACAATCAGCATTGCCGGCACCCTGGTGGTTCAAACTACCCTTGATGATCTACGAGACTCACCTGGAGCGGTGAAAGAAATTGTCTATATTCACAAAGCACTTGTGTCCTAAGTTACGGAGGCGTATCGTAAATGTGCCGGCCTAAGCACGCCTAATTCAAATTGTGAAGAGGTGGACGTGTTTTATGCTAATGAATCGTGAACCGACGTGATTGACCTTTTTAACGAATGGCGCATGCGCCGTCCGTGGACATATCCTAGTGCGCATGCTACAAATTACACCGCAAAGACTTATTGGTTTTGACGTGAACGTGAACGTAAATTACGCCCAGCCCCATTCACGGACGACTTACGCAAACGACGTAAACATTTTTAAATTCAACGCGGTTCCGACGTCCATACTTAACATTGGCTGCGCCATGTTTTTTGGTGGAATATCTTTAGGCCTGAAAACGCCTTACGTAAACGGCGTATCTTTACTGCGACGGGCAAGCGTACGTTCGTGAATAGGCATATCTCGCTGATTTACACATTCTAGGCGTAAATTAGTGTACACGCCGGCCTAAATAGACCGCTAAGATACGACGTTGCCCGCGGTCATATCTTAGCTAGATTTAAGTGTATCTCAATTTGAGAATACACTTAAATTTACGACGGTGCAGATTCAGAATTACGACGGCGTATCTACTGATATGCCGGCGGAACTCTCTCTGAATCTGGCTAATAGTTTGCAGGAGGAGCTATACAAGATACAGGAAGAAATGGAAAGAATAAAAGCAGGAGGGGTCAAGGTAGCAGCAATAGGAATGGAAAGTGCTGTGTCACCCTCTACCAGTCATTGTTAGGGGTTCCGAGCCCCCCACGCCCCTTCCTGACGATTTTTAACTGATTTAACATTAGATTCCTGGGGGCGGCCCACTGTTGATGTAACATTAGGGGGAACTTGTGTAAATGCTTTGCTAGATAGTGGGGCAGCGATTAGTTTTAGTAAATCTGTTGTCCCTGGAAATGAGAAAATTAGAATAACAGGTGTCACTGGATATTCCATTGAAGCTCCTTTTGTGCGTGGTGTTGAGATGCAAATAGGGGGAGAGAAGTGGGAGTGTGACATTGTTTTTGTCAAAATCAGGACATAATTGGTGCTGATGTCTGTGTACAGCAGGGTCTGGTGGTTGATCTTGCTAACATGAAGTTGTGGATGATGCCTGGAAATGATGGATTGGGTCATGTGTGGCATCCTCCCATGGAATTGGTGACAGCAGCAGTAAAGCCAGTTGGTGTGTTAAATGGAGATTGGGTTCCCTGTTGGGATAGTCTGATGTGTGAATTTGATGACATAATGGCTAAGCATAAACAAGATTGTGGTAGGCTGAATACAATGATTTTATTGGAAGGATTTGATCCAGCACCTCTCAAACAATACCCTGTTCCAAAAGACGCCATTAAACCTATAACAGAAGCTATAAAACAATTTGAGGCGCAAGGTACATTAAAAAGGGGTGCATCAACATGTAATTAGCCAGCCTGGCCAGTCACCAAACCTGATGGGTCATTCAGGCTGACGATAGATTACCGTGCCTTAAACAAATATGCTAAAAGTATTGCTCCTGTGGTAGCAGCTTACCCTGAAATGATTGCCAAATTAACACCAGAAATGATATGGTTCATGGTGATTGATATCAGTAACAGTTATTAGAATTTACCCCTTGACCCAACATGTCAGTATAAAACAGCCTTCAGCTGGGCGGGCTTTCAATATTATTGGACAGTTCTTCCGCAAGGGTACAAAGACAGTGCAGCAATATTTCACTCACATATAAAAGAAGTGATTGATAAGTTTTCAAAACCTGAAAGAGTAATTTCATATGTTGATGACATTTTGATTGGGTCAGCCTCTATGGAGGCTGACCCAATTTTTTAGTCCGCAGCCCCAAGGTATGACCGGTTCCAGCAACCATCGCCAGCGACTGTTTTGCATGGTGCGGGAATACCTAGGGGCAAGATCAGACTTGGACACCTTTCCCACCGAAAATCCTCTGGCTTACTGGGTCTTGAGGATGGATCACTGGCCAGAGCTTGCACAGTACGCAATTGAGTTTCTGGCTTGTCCTGCATCCAGCGTTCTTTCAGAACGCACATTCAGTGCTGCTGGAGGCTTTGTAACCGATCACAGGGTGCGCCTCTCCACCGACTCCATCGATCGACTGACCTTCATAAAAATGAATCAGGTTTGGATCACCACCAGCTACCAATCACCTGATGCTGATATAACTGAATATTTTTTTTTTAAATGTCAGATCCCTTGAAGACTATCCTGTTTTGCTGACTGAATATCCTTTTCCTCCTCAATGATCTTGCTGATAGCTTGTAAGAACATTGTTGGCTCTGGGCACCGCCACCAGTGGCTAAGGCCCAATTTTTCTGCCCCTGTTTACCAGGGGCGTGTAATTACAATTTTTGATGCAATACTTTGCAGCGGGCTCATTGCTGCGCTCCAACTAGAGTATCTGAGGGGTTGCAGTGTTGTGGCACCAGCACCAGTGCCTAAGGCCCGATTTTTCTGCCCCTGTTGAACAGGGGCATGTAATTACAATTTGTTCATGCTATACTTTGCAGCATGCTCATTGCTGCGCTCCAATTAGAGTATCTGTGAGGGGTTGCAGTGTTGTGGCACCAGCACCAGCGCCTAAGGTCCAATTTTTCTGCCCCTCAAACATCCAACTTACAAACGACTCCTACTTGCAAATGCAAGGAGACAACAGGAAGTGAGAGGAAATCTACCCCTAGGAAGGGAAATTCTCTTCTGTAAGAGGTGTCTCCTGTCCACTGATGCTTTATCACAATCCTTGTTTCACAAAAAAAACATTTTCAAAAAATCATTTGTCATTGGGACAGAAAGTGAGGTGCAATCTTCTGATGCACACAGACAGCAAAACAAATGTTACAGGGGTGATAACCCTTCTCTATGTTTTCAGAAAAGCTTAAAATGTTATGGCTGAAGCTACACTTTAAAGAAGTACCAGTTGAAAATTACAACTAGATTCTACGTAACAACAAACCTACAGGGCCAGATTCACGTAGAGAGGCGCAAATTTAGTTTGTCCTAACGTATGTCAGTTAAGTTAAGGCGGCTGAATTTTGTGACGTAAGTGCCGTATCCACAGCGCACTTGCGCCCAACTTTGCGCCAGCGTAACTTAAATCCCGAGGCGTAAGGCGGGGTTATTGCAAGTGGGAAGGAAGTGGGCGTGCTTCATTGTAATGAGCCGTGACCCCATGCAAATGAAGGGCCGGCTGTACTGCGCATGCGCGCACAAATCTGCACCTCACTGGGCATGCTCAGAACTCGGTCATCGGCGCAATCAGTGAGATAGGTAAAAGGCCAAGCGTACTTAGTTTGAGAATCGCCCTGTGTATAAATAGCCCCAGACAAACACACTTCCCTTGCAAAAGTACATCCCTGTGTTCCCCTTCCTAAAGCAATTGTCTTTTGCTCTGTCGTCTGTTGGTGTGTGTTGGTGAGTGTAGTGTTAGTTAAAAGATTTGGAGGAGTAGTAGATTGTAGTTTCTGTTTGTTTTTTCTCAGTGTTTTTTCTGTTTGTTTTTTCTGTGTGTTTTTTTGGTGTTTGTTTTTGAATTTGTATTAGCTGTCTGCTTGTGTGGTTTGATTTTTGTGTGTTTGTTCAGTGAGTATTTGTGTTTGTTGTATTTGTTTTTTGTGTTTGGTGCTGAGTGTTGGGTGTTATGGCACCGAAGCGCAGGAAGCTTAATTTTTCCATAGTTGAAAAGCAGATACTTGCTTGGGCCATTACCCGTTTCGGGCGTTATTTGCATGGCCCTGAGAGCCGGGACACCACCCCGGCCAGGAAGAGGGCGATTGTTCAGCAAATCACTGATCAGATCAATGCGGCGGGGGGGGGGGGAGACGAGGACCCCCAGTGGGATACAGAAGAAGATCAACGATCGTAGGAGCCTGGTCCGGGACAAGATGGCCAAGAAAAGTGCCCATGCCAGGGCCACTGGAGGAGGGCCACCCTGCTCCGTCATGCTGACTGAGAAGGAATGGGCAGTGGCCAGGTGCTTCCATAGCCAGCAGGTGGTCGGCCTGCCTGGCTTTGAATCAGATGCTCCTGTGAGGACAGGTAATTGTTTGGTTTTTCTATCTGGTGAGTAGCATGTGTGGGTGGGGGAAGGGAATATGGGGCAAGTGTGTGGATCCTCCAACATGTGAATGTTTTGTGTCCTCCACAGATGGCCAGGAGGTTGCTGGGCCATCAGGCCAGGAGGTTGCTGGGCCATCAGGCCAGGCTGCACCACCCCCAGGACAAGAGGCTGCAGAAGAGCCCCAAGAAGGGCAGGAGTCCCCAGGGGAGGGGAGTGGCCACACCTCACATCGTGAGGAGGATGAGGGGGGGAGGATGAGGATGAAGATATGGACATTGCCAGGGAAATCCTTTTGGCTTCAGATGTGTCTCCCCGTGAAGCTACCCCTGAGGCTACCCCTGAGGCTGGCAGCAGTCAGGCCACCATCAGGGGTAGCCCCTCCCACTCCTCCCCCAACAGGCCTCACCCCACAAGGGTCTCTCTCTCCCCTCCTCCCAGGCCACAAGACTCAGCTGCAGGCAGGAAGGCGACCCATATGACCAGGGGGGTGGCCGAGTGTCTGCCGGCCAGTCTGCGGAGGGACAATGCCCTTCAGACCCGCCATCTGGGTCAGATCAACCCGACTTTGACCCAGATGGAGGACAACCTGGGCTCAATTAAGAATTCACTCAGTGATGTGGCCACAAACTCCTTGGCGGTCATCACATGCTTGTGTGAGCTGCAGACCGCAACAACAGGCGTGGCCCAGGAGGTGAGTGCCCTGACCCAGGCTGTCCAGGACAACACCCGGGCTGTCCAGGCCAATACGGCTGCCCACACACTGGGCCTGACCAGGATCGCCGTGGCCTTGGAGGGCAGGCCAGCAGGAGGACAGTCACCAGGGGAGGCTCCTCCTTCCCCTGCTTCCCCCCCCAGGAGTCTCCCCTGGTTGGCCATGGCCGGCCCAGGCATAGCTCATGACGCCGCCGTTAGGTTTCGGGGTACTTTTGATTTTTTATTTTTATTATTTTTTATTTATACTGTGCTTATGATTTGTTTTATGTGTGTGAATGATGTATGAATGTGGGGGTGGCATTCCTGATTAAATAAGGGTGTCACCCTCATTTTTGGTGAAGTAGGGATCCCAGGACCAGGGAGAAGTGATCCCAGGTCCATGTGAATGGTGTATGAATGCAAAGCAACATAATTGGAGCCGTGGCGGGGCGTTGCTGCTCCCAAGTAGCATTGGGGGTACTTGGATCTAATCCAATTCGATGTGCATGTGATGTGTCTGCGCTAGGGACCACAGTGGGCGTGCATGCATGCATTCTCATTGTGCCATGTTTAATGTGTGTGTTTACTGTCTAAAGATGCATTCTGCAAGGCGTCTCCTGGCTGCTGTTCCCTCAGAAGACGGGGTACCCTCGGTTACTAAAGTCACTAGTATAGTTATGAGCATGGATGCCCCTGGCATGTTGGCATACAGATTGTTGTCCTGCAAGTGTGTGTGCTCAGCTCTTTCTTAATGGTGTTGCTTTAGCTGACATTTACACGGCTGGTGCAAAGTTAGGGCACCTTTTATAAAGTGTAACTTTACTCCGGGAAACTAACAGATGCGCACAGGTCGTAGCCTACGCCGCACACACGTAATTTTGTGGATCGCCGTATCTCCCTCAAAACAGTGGTGTGTCTAGCGTATTTTGCGCTCAAAGAAGCGCCGGTGTAATCATTTTACGTCGGACGGAAAAAAGTGGTTTTCAGGCGTATCTCGTTTTGAGGATCAGGCGCAAAGATACGCGCGGAGCATCTTTCAATTACGCCACGCATCTCGAGATAAGTCGGCGTAAGTGCTTTGTGAATCTGGCCCACAGTCCCTGTGTTATTTGCACCGCCTGTATACTGCTGTTCAAAGTATATAGGGAGAAAGGGGCTTATAATGACCTAGGGGGAGAGGGGCGGGGAAACCCATGCTATTTTTCTCAGTGATTTTCATCCATATTGCAGGGACCAAACATTACATTAAATTACCTTTTTCTTATAGTAATCTCATTTTGTGCAGGGACAGTTCTAAACACGTGTCACTACTATAGACACCCAGCAGGTACGATATTTTTTTTTTATAAATCTCTTTATTTAAATTTTCTCTTTTTTTTCCCATACAAAAACATAAAATCGTACACGTACATTACATTCATATTTTTCTTAAATTCCAATGACATTGACCTTCCTCTATTTCTCCAAGACATCCTTAGGCCTCGTACACACGGCCGAGGAACTCGACGTGCCAAACACATCGAGTTCCTCGGCCAGTTCAGCACTGAAGCCGCCGAGGAGCTCAGCGGGACGAGAGCTCCCATAGAACAACGAGGAAATAGAGAACATGTTCTCTATTTCCTCGCCGAGCTCCTCGTCGGCTTCCTCGGCCGAAAGTGTACACACGGCCGGGTTTCTCGGCAGAATTCAGCGAGAAACTCGGTCAGAAGCTGAATTCTGCCGAGGAAACTGGTCGTGTGTACGGGGCCTGACAGTATCCTTCCATTCAATACATTACATTCTTCTTTCTCCCTCCCCCACTCTCTCCCAATGGTGTGATTATTTTCCCAATTTCCCCCTTTATCCTGACGCTGTTATAGAGTTCTCTATCCAATTTGCCCATACTCTCCTATATTTCTCCCCATATCCTCTATTACAATATGTCTCTCTGTATAATATCAGGTTGCTATTTACTAAGTTTTTCCACTGTACTATTGAAGGGGCCTCTTGTTTTTTCCAATTTAGGACTATTACTTTCCTGGCATAGAACAGCAACAGGCCTATCTGCGTTTTCCTTTCTTTCGAAATAGCATTACCCCCTATTAATCCTAAGAGACAAATCTCCATTTCTTGTTTTAGCCTTACAGATGTCACTCTTGCTATCATTCTCAAAATCTCACTCCAGAACACTGCTATTTTTGGACAAAGCCAAAATATGTGCATAAAGTCTCCTGAAGCAACTACACACCTCCAGCAATTCTGAGAGTTGGTCGTGAAATCTTATGCAGCTTATATGGTGTATAATGGCTTCTATGTATAATTTTATATTGTATCAGTTTATCTCGGAGTGATACCAGTATCTGCAATGGGAACCTCCATACTTCCTCCCAGTTCTCCAAACCCGGTGCTTCTCTCTTCCATTTCTCCCTTAGTTTGCTTATATCATAAGGTGTAGTGTTTATCAAATATCCATAGAAATTTGAGATTGTCCTCTTCCCGCCTTTTACCATTCGTTCTACATCTGATTCCGTCAGTTGCGGAGTCCCCTCTGGGAACTGGGTTATTAAGGCATGGCTGAGCTGCCTATACCTGAACGCATAACTCTCGGGGATATTCCAAAGCTGTCTTATTTCAACATATAATAGAAACTTTCCCTCCCGTATCAACTGTGATAATTTCTTCACCCCGTATTTAGTCCATGCTCCCGGGTCTTGAACCAAATCCAGATGAGGTAATTCAGGGTTCCTCCACAAAGGAGTATTTGGAGATAAGTTATTTTTTTTCCCCCTTCTCTTCCTATGACCGCTTTCCATATTTTAACTGTTGTTTTCATTGCTGGCGTCACATCTCTCCTAGTTTTAATACCCCTATACAGCAATCCCTGCAGTGCTTTTACCGATTGGACCACTGCTGCTTCCAACATAGTGGCCGAATCATACCCGTCCGGGTATAACCATCTCCCTGCTGTCACTAACTGTGCCGCTGTATAATATTTATGGAAGTCTGGGAATGCTAATCCCCCCTGCACTTCCGGTCTCATAAGTGTACTTAATTTAAGTCTAGCTGGTTTATTGGCCCATATAAATGAGGAGAGCATTCCATGTAGCTGTATAAAAAAACTTTTTGGGAGCCACTGTGGAGAGTTTCTGAAAGCATATAAAAACTTGGGCAATACCTTCATCTTTACTAAGTTTATACATCCCAGTAACGACAGAGGCAATGTTGCCCAGATTTTTATTTTCCTCCCAAGCTCCTGTACCTTCGGATCTGAATTTAATTTCCGAAAATCTTCAACCTGTCTGGATATTTTAATGCCTAAATATCTAAATTCCAGTGCCCATTTCAACGGCCTATTTGGGGCAGCGTTTTTTTGTGCTCCTTGATTTATAGGAAATAATATTGACTTACCCCAGTTTACTTTAAGCCCTGTATATACCGAATATACATTCAGCAATTCCAGAGCTCCTTCCAAAGAAGGACCCGCATCTCTCAAAAATAGAAGCATGTCATCGGCATACAGGGCTACTCTCTCCTCCAGCCCCCCTACCCGGAGTCCCTGAATGTTAGGTGTGGTCCTAAGAGCCTCTGCCACTGGCTCTATTGCAATTGCAAAGAGCGCTGGAGAGAGAGGGCAGCCCTGCCTCGTGCCTCTATATAGTTGAAAAAAAGACGACAGTCTTCCCCCCAATTTCACTGCAGACATTGGCCTTTCGTATATTGTTTGGATCCACGTAATAAATACTAGAGGAAATCCCATCCTCCTAAGTATTTCCCAGAGAAATGGCCATTCCACCGTATCGAAGGCCTTCTCAATATCTAAAGAGGCCACTGTCCTTGATCCCTCATGCATATGATGTGTATGTATGTTCGTGTAAAGCCTACGTAAGTTAATATCTGTTGTTCTTTGTGGCATGAATACTGTTTGATCTGAATCTATTATTCTTCTGAGCAGAGGCTGTACTCTAAATGTTAATATTTTTGTCAATATTTTCAAATCTGTATTTAATAATGCAATTGGCCTATACGATGAACATAACTTTGGATCTTTTGTTTCCTTATATATTAATGTTATATGTGCCTCTCTCATAGATTCTGGCAGGGCTCCTTGCAATAACCCACTTGTAAATACTTCTGCTAATTTAGGGGCTATTAATGCTCCATACCTTTTATAAAATTCTACAGGAATTCCATCTGGACCTGGTACCTTTCCTCCCGAAAATGTTCGTATAACCTCCATAATCTCTTCCACCCCAATGGGCCGAACCAATTCTCTCCTCTCCCCATCTGACAGCCACCCCAAGGCTATCCGGTCCAAAAGGTCCGTCATACCCTCTGGGCAGGAGCCAGATGGGAGTGAGGAGGTGTAAAGCATGCTATAATACTCTCTGAAGGCCTCCAGTAACTCTTTGGGTTCTTTTACTATCTGTCCATTTAAGTCCTCAATCTCTGATACAATTGTGGCTTGATGTTCTTGTTGCGCCAACCTTGCCAGGAATTTACCCCCCCTATCTCCCTGTTCAAAAATTTTCTGTCTATTTTTATGCATTTCCAATCTTGTTATTTCTTCCATATGTAGGTGAAGATCTCTCTGTGCTGCCATCATTTCATCAAAATTGATGCTACTGGGGTCCTGCCCATATCTCTCCCTTTGTATATCAATCTGTATTTTCAACTCTTGTTCCTTCATCTTCTGTTTTTTATTAATTGTTGAAATATTTGATATATATTGCCCTCGTGTATAAGCTTTGAACGCATCCCATACCATCTCTACCGAGGCTGATCCTGCGTTATTCTCCCAGTATTCCCTCATTATTGGTTCCATGTTTTCTGCTATCTCTGGGTGATCCACCCATTGCGGAGTTAATCTCCACAGAGACGCATTTTTAGGAGTTGCAATACGTACTGACAGAAATAAAGGAGAATGATCCGAAAGACCACTCGGTAGATATTTGGCCTCCACAATATCTGCTAACATCGTGGGATCAGTAAATGCCAAGTCTATTCTAGATGCCGTTTTATAGGAAGTGGAGAAGCATGAGTATCCCCTTTATCCTGGATTCTTCCACCGCCAAACTTCCGTTACCCCATTACCTGTGCCCAGTTATATAATTCTGTTAGATGTTGTTTAGGGGGTTTTGGTCTGTCCAACTCTGGTGATAGGACAGCATTAAAATCTCCTATTAACATCAATCTCGCTGGCATATACTGAATGATTTTCTCCATGATCTCATTCAGTACTGCCACCGAAAATGGGGGTGGAATATACACAGCTGCTGTAACATATCTCTGTTTACCTATCTTATATACTAGAATAACATATTTTCCATTTACGTCCATATGAGCCTTCTCTATTTCTCCTATAAAAGATTTATTCACTAGAATCGACACCCCTCTAGCATATGAAGAATACGTAGAGTGATACGTTTTCTGTATCCAGGCTTTTTTTAGCATTATTAATTTTTTTCCCCATTAAATGAGTCTCCTGTAGTACAATCAGTTGGGGAGAAAAATTTTTTATATACTGAAACATTAATGCACGTTTAAACTTTGAATTCAATCCTCGAACATTCCAGGATAAAATCGAAAACCAGTTATCCTTCCCGGGCATAATATCTAGAATATGTGAGGAATTTATACCTCCATTGTTCACTATACCACTACATTCTTTTGGGTGGTATTTCTTGGGTACCTAAATCACACCATTGACTCCATTCTCTCTTCACTCTTACATTCATTCCCCCTCCCCACCCTACCCCTCCCCACTCCCCTCTCTGGGAGTGGAGAGGAATTTCTTCTATCCCCTATTTTACTGACCATAATCTCTTTTTTAGGTCTAGTATCTAGCATAGCCCACCCTTCTTCCCTAGTACATAAAAAAAACAACCACCTATCTCCCATTCACTTGTGTGGCAGGCTCCTCTACTCAGCTACATATTTCATCTACACACCTGTGTTATTTATATTATTCCATATCTTGGGACCTTCCCCCAAAAAAAAAAAAAAAAAAAAAAAACACAAATGATAGAGTGAACGGAAGGAGAAAGAGAGAACAGTTCTGTCCGCTTCCCTCCCCTCCCTCATTCACATAATTTTGAAACACCCAGATGCCCAAGTGCTCATTATTAATTAAATTATAACAAATATACCAATCAATACTAATCAATACTCATAATCCGTCACTTATTCCTCATACATATCCCCTTTTTCCCCCTAGGGGAACATAACATAAATATTGTACAATATTATCCTCCATATGCCCTTTTATACCTTCACCCCCCCCAAAAAAAAAAAAAAAAAACCTTCCCAACCCCCTCCCCATCTCTGTATCGTTCCTCCTCTTCCCTCTTATTACATAATGGTTATGTAATGGGTATTATTTCATATCTATAAATTAACAGTAAATATTTGTGTATTCCTTATTTGTCTTTAACCTAATTTTAACGTGATTTTACAATTCCTTATATCTTTTAATAAAAAAAAAAAGAAGAAAAAAAACCTTTCCCTCTTATTACATACCATTGTATTACTTCATTTCTATAAATTATCAGTGAATATTTGTGTATTCCTTGTTTGTCTTTAACCTAATTTTAACGTGATTTTACAATTCCTTATATCTTTAAAAAAAAAAGGGAAAACACTTTCCACCCTCAAACAGATGACATATTGAACGGAGGGGGAGAAGAACAATTTCTCTCCACCTCCCATCATTCACATATTCTTAAGTGCCCAAGTGCTTAAGTGCTTATTAATTATTATTAATCAATTATAACCCAAATTTCCAATTCCAATTCTTTCTCATTATCAATCACTCATTCAAAATATATGTTCCCTTCTTCCCTAAGGGGATAAAATAAACATTATACAATATCATCTCATGTACCCCAATTTATACCTTCTCCCTCCCCCTTCCCTCCTCCCCCCCCCCCCCAAAAAAAAAAGTTTCAAATATCGAGTTTCAAATTTGTACATAGGGTTGGACCCGTCAGCCCCCCTGTCATGGGGAACCTCAAAAAGGAAGAAAGAAAAAAACAAAAAAAAACAACCAAAAAAAATAAAAAGTCTCACAAAAATCGCACAGCCGGCCTGTCTATTTGGTATCCAGCCATTCCACCGCTTGGGTTGGGGTCTCAAAAAAAAGGGTGCGTGTCCCATCCGTCACTCGTAGTTTACTAGGGTATAAAAGACTGTATTTTAACCCTTTTTCTCTCAGTCTTCTACGGATCTCTGTGTATTCTCTTCTTTGCTGCTGAATCTCTATCGGGTAATCAGGAAAAAATAGCAACTTAACGTTCTCATACTGGATGTCTGCCCTTACTCTGGCTGTTGACAGGATTTGATCTCGATCTCTATAGTTCAATAGATGCACCAAAAACGGGCAGGGGAGGTGCCCCCGGTTTGGGGAGGCGGAATGAAATTCTATGTGCTCGCTCTACCACAATCATTGTAGTTGCCTCTGCCAATTTCAATACTTCCGTTAGTAATTTTTCCGCAAATTTGATTGGATTTTCTCCCTCTGCTCGCTCTGGCAGGCCTAGAATGCGTACATTATTTCTCCTTAGGCGGCTCTCTGTATCTATGGCCGAGGTCTCCAGACAATGGCCAAAATCACATCACATAGAAAAGAAAAATCCTCCATAGTGTATAATCCTTTATATATATATATATATATATAGAATCACAGATTGTACACTTCATCATATACACAAGTATACACAGAACTCAGAGCACACACCGCTCCGGACTGCAGCCGTGTATGATGGAGTCCAGGCAGTAACATGGAGGCTTCTTCTTTTCTATGTAATGTGATTGCGGCCATTGTGTGGACACCTCGGGTGATATTGTATTTTTGTACATTATATGTTATACAGACTGAAGTAGCTGTGAATAGGTAGGAATAGGTAGGAGGAGATCTGCCCTTGCTCACATGTATGAAAGTGTATTTTTGTAGTGAATGCAAATTTTATTATTGATCACTATTGGTGGATAGTGATGGCCGAACATCTGACGGGGCGGTTCGCGAATGCTAACCGCAAGTTCACGGTGGGCCCCATTGACTTTAATGGCAGGCGAACATTAAAAACCTGCAGGTCATATTTGCAGCCACAAAATACTAGCTGTGCACAAATAGTCCCACAACATTGACACTGACCTACCAAAAGTATTAAGTGAAAAACCGGATACAGAAGTAAGTGTCGACTTCCGGTCCGGCGCCGCATGGAGTAGCTGCCCCTCGCATCAGCTCCCGCAGCCTGACTCACAAAATGGCTTATAAAGCTGGCAGACCCGGCACCGATCACCAGCAGCACCATCCTTCAACCCCCAGAAACGGCTCCCGCAATGGAGGTAAGCGGCGCTTCGGCCCCCCTCCTCCTCACAGGTTGTCACGGCTCCACCACACGCATGGGATCCCAATACAGACCTCGTCGCCCAGGCTGTGGTGGCTCTCCTGTCCCCAAATATTGCAGCCTATGTCGAGAAGGCCATCAGCGCTGGCATGCAGAAGCTCCAGGCCCAGTTAGGGGAGCACACCTCCAGATTAAATGAGGCTGGACACCGCATCGCTAACGTGAAGGAGGAATTGTACCAGGCCCAGTCCACAGAACAGGACCAAGACAAGACAAACAGGTACATCCTTGAGAAGCTGGATGATTTGGAAAATAGGTCCAGACGGAGCAACCTGCGATTCATGGGCATTCCCAGAATCGCTACAACCTTCGGCACTAACGGATCTGTGCTCGAGTCGCATTCCCGAAGCATTAGGCCTCCCAGGCCCCTGCACAGTCGAGCGTGCCCACCGCATGGGGACCTTTAATTCCGATCGCAAAACACCTCGCCCCATAATCGCCAAGTACCTCAACTACTCGGACAAAGCTCTCATCCTACAGAAATTCAGACAGTCCAGAACTCTCCAGATCGACGGAATAAAGATCCTTAGCTAGATTCAGTAAGAGTTAGGTCGGCGTATCAGTAGTAGTATTCCGACCTAACTCGGAATCTGCGCCGACCTAAGTTTAAGTGTATTCTCAAACAGAGATACACTTAAACCTATCTAAGATAGGACGGCTTGCGCCGTCCTATCTTAGGGTGCAATATTTAGGCTGGCCGCTAGGTGGCGCTTCCATTGCGGTCGGCATAGAATATGTAAATCACTAGATACGCCTATTCACGAACATACGCCAGGCCGACGCAGTACAGATACGCCGTTTACATAACGCATTATCAGGCCTAAAGATATTCCATCAAATAGTTGGAATAGTAATGTTAAAGTATGGCCGCCGTTCCCGCTTCGAAATTTGAAAATTTTACGTCGTTTGCGTAAGTCGTCCGTGAATAGGGATTTACGTCATTTACGTCCACGTCAAAATCAATAGGACCGTGCGGCGTACTTAGCCGCAATGCACACTGGGAAATGTAGGCGGACGGCGCATGCGCCGTTCCAAAAAAACATCAAACACGTCAGGTCAAAGCAAATTATCATAAAACACGCCCCCTCAGCCTATTTTGAATTAGGCGCGCTTGCGCCTGCCGCATTTACGCTACGCCGCCGTAAGTTAGGATGCAAGTACTTTGTGAATACAGTACTTGCCTCTCTGACTTAAGGCGGCGTAGCGTAAATACGATACGCTATGCCGCCTTAAAGTTGCGGCAATCTACCTGAATCTAACTACCTGATTTTTGCGGACTATTCCATAGAAGTATCCAAGAAAAGAAAAGCATTCCAACAGATCTGCTCAGAGCTTCACCGACGGCAAGTCAAATTCACCCTGGCATTCCCAGCTACCCTCCGGCTTAAATCCCCCCAATGGTGACCAACCCTCTTTCCACGAACCGTCCGAAGCGGAGGCCTTCCTGTGATCGCTACACGCAGGCCCATAGCTCAGTCCTTCTCCCAGATCAGCTCCCACCAACCGTGCCCTTGAACACAGAAGTCCACGCAAAGACTCTCCAAAAAAATTCAGAGCTTCTGGTCCAGACCAACAACGACTCACACCTTATTGAAGTAATTTCTACCATGCTTTTACTAGTCGCGGCCCCTATGACTCTTCAACCAGTCACTCTGGCTCACCCCAGGCCATACGCCTATCGTAGCCTTGCTCCCTCCTCCCCATCGATCATCAATTCTCCTGGAAGGCCTAGCAATTTTCGACTTCCTTTTCTACTGTTTTATGTATCGTTGGAATGTATCATACTGTTTCAACCTATACCAGTGGCAGTTCGTCCAAAGAGGGCGCTGGAGCGCTGCCCCCTCTGGCTCTTGCACAGCCACTGAAATACATAGATTCATCCATTGCATGAATCTAAGTATTTTCGCCGCTGCTGCCCACTATTCAGATGGCCGGATGCTGAGGGCCGGCCATCTGAATAACGGCAGCTGGTTGGCTGTGTGGAAGTGCCTATCAGAGCCAGCGGCTCTGATAGGCTTTCCGAGTACAGCCTTCAGGCTGTAGTCGGCTACCTGAATGCTTATCCTCGGGACGTACCGGCGGTGCGTTCCTTGGATAAGACTGACAGGCGTCTCAGCCAATCAGGTTCACTGGTTCTGGTTATCGGTAACCTGATTGGCTGAAGCGTCATCGAGGGCGGGAGAAGACATCGAGTGACGGTAGAAGCACGGCCGACCCCAGAAAGGTAAGTGCCAGGCACGGGGGAAGGGGCATTTTACAGGTCACAGTGGCAGCATTTAACTGGGCACAGTGGTGAAAATTGCAGGGCACAGTGGCTACAATTGCTGGACACAGTGGTAACAATTGATGGCACATACAGGTCACAGTGGCAGCATTTTACTGGGCACAGTGGCGACAATTGCAGAGCACAGTGGCTACAATTGCTGGGCACAGTGGTAACAATTGATGGCACATACAGGTCGCAGTGGCAGCATTTTACTGGTCACAGTGGCGACAATTGCGGGGCACAGTGGCGACAATTGCAGGGCACAGTGGCTACAATTGATGGGCACAGTGGTAGCAATTGATGGCACAGTGGTAACTAGAAAATTTTCGTATTTTTTTTGTTCCTTTTTGTCTGCACAACAAACATTTTCGTATTTTTTTGTTCCGTTTTGTCTCGTTCCGTAGATTCGTAAAGATTTGTAATTTCGTAAGACTCAAGTTTTCCTATTCGGACCCGTTCGTATTTTCGTAACATTTTTATTTTCGTTTATACTGAATGATTCGTAATTCTGTCTAATTTATTTTCGTTGATTCGAAATTCGTAATTTTGTTAGATAATCATTTTCGTTTAATGGATTCGTAATTTTGTACTTTCGTAAATACATAGCAACACGCGGCTAATCCATATTAAGATAGACTTCCTCTTAAGCCCCGTACACGATTTGTGTCACTACATCTGTCCCTGCTCCACACAGCAACCTCTCCCTACACTGACAAAAAGCAGAATGTATCACACCAGTTATAAAACTTTTTTTTCCAGTATCATTTGTTACTGTGTGTAGCAAGAGGTAAAGCAGCAAAACAGAAAAAAAAATCTGCAGTACCCAAATACACCAGTCACAATGCTGCACAGTGCACAATACAAATCCACGATAATATGCTTTCTATGTTAGAAAGTATATTATAAGTGTATTACACCCCTATATACTGCACACCAAACAATAGTACACCTATACCAGTCCTTAAAAGGACTTTTGTGGACCTTTTAGCTAGCAATTTGTTTCAATACAGCCTGTCCCTGCTCCACACAGCAACCTCTCTCTACACTGACAAAAAGCAGAATGTAAAATGGCCACCAGATCAGGTCTATTTATAAGGTAGGGGGTATGTCCATGCTGAAATATCTCAATTGGCTGTCCTGTACCACCTGATGGATATGTCATGGGTCAAAGTTCTTCTCAATGTAAAATTACGGATAGCGCAAATATCGCTAGATGTCCGCCTGTTTGGCGAACCACGAACTAGCAAAGTTTGCCGTGAATCGACTGCCGGGCGAACCGCCAGGCCATTTCTATTGGTGGAGTTATCACATCTACATTATAAGTGTTGGTATTCGGACACATTGTAGGTTGCAGATTTCTCATTTGTCTCATCACTAGAGTTGAGCGGACACCTGGATGTTCGGGTTCGACTGAACTTCGGAAAAAAAGTCCGGGTTCGGGACCCGAACTTGACCCTGAACCCCATTGAAGTCAATGGGGACCCGAATTTTTGACTACTAAAATGTCTCTAAAACAGTAATGGAAAGGGCTAGAAGGCTGCAAATGGCAGCAAACTGTTGGTAAGAGCATGGCAAGTACTCTTCAAACAAATGTGGATAGGGAAATAACTTAAAATAACATAAAATAAATAAAAATAATAAAAAAATACTTTTGCCCTAAATGGGTGTTTTTTGAATAGCACAATAGAAGAACACTAGCTAAAGTGTTTATCTCACATGTACAGATATGGAGGAAACACTGCACATTTTATTTTTTTGCCCTAAATGGGTGTTTTTTGAATAGAACACTAGAACACTAGCTAAAGTGTTTATCTCACATGTACAGATATGGAGGAAACACTGTAAAATATATTTTTTGCACCAAAATGGGTGTTTTTTTTAATAGAACAATAGAAGAACACTAGCTAAAGTGTTTATCTCACACTAACAGATATGGAGGAAACACTGCAAACACTGGAGGAAACACTGCAAAATAAATTTTGTTTGCCCTAAATGGGTGTTTTTTGAATAGCACAATAGAAGAACACTAGCTAAAGGCTTAGATTCACGTAGGGCGGCATTACGTTGTGCGGGCGTAGCGTATCTTATTTATGCTACGCCGCCGCTACTTAGAGAGGCAAGTGCTGTATTCACAAAGCACTTGCGTCCTAAGTTACGGCGGCATAGTGTAAATCGGCCGGCGTAAGCGCGCGTAATTCAAATGTGGAAGAGGTGGGTGTGTTTTATGTAAATTAAGCATGACCCCACATAAATGACGCTTCGAAAGAACGGCGCATGCGCCGTCCATGGACGTATCCCAGTGTGCATGCGTCGGATAGAAAGCCTAAGATACGTCGAACACTGCCTTCGACGTGAACGTAACTTACACACAGCCCTATTTGCGTACGACTTACATAAACGATGTAAAAAGATACGCCTGTTCCGACGTCTATACCTTGCATGGGCTGTGCCACCTAGAGACCAGCTTTATCTTCACGCCGGCATATGTCTTACGTAAACGGCGTAACTAATTGCGACGGGCGTACGTACATTCGTGAATCGGCGTATCTTGCTTATTTACATATTTAACGCGGAAATCAACGGAAGCGCCACCTAGCGGCCAGCATAAATATGCACCCCAAGATACGACGGCATAGGAGACTTACGCCGCTCGTATCTTGGTCAAATCTATGCCTAACTGATTCTATGAATCAGGCGCATAGATACGATGGCGGCCATTCGGACTTACGACGGCATATCTGGAGATACGCCGTCGTAAGTCTTTGAGAATCTGGCCCAAAGTGTTTATCTCACACTAACAAATATGGAGGAAACACTGGAGGAAACACTGCAAAATATAAATGGGTGTTTTTTGAATACCACAATAGAAGAACACTAGCTAAAGTGTTTATCTCACACGTACAGATATGGAGGAAACACTGCAATTTTTTTTATTGCCCTAAATGGATGTTTTTTTGCATTGCTGAGCCTGGGCGTGTGTGGCCTAGCACGCGCCTGCAACGTGTCCGGACAGTTTCACTTCAAGTGGGCGGAGCCACCCTCCCCTGCGCATGGCGCCAGAATATTTTGCGCCAAACTGGGATGAGCGATGCCCAAATTTGCGCCAAGTGGGAGTCCAGGCAGAATCATCATTCCTCTGATTGGAGCGGATCGCTACTACCGAGATGTCAGAGACTTTCCAGGCTCCAATTGCCCTGGGGCGCTCAGTGACTGCACCCAGGCTATTCCTTGAGCCTATGAAAACCGGGACACCTGTGACAGATACAGGTGTCCGACTGTCCACGGCGGGCCAGTTTGTCCTGTTGTCCTCTGAGGGAGCGGAGACGTTGGGCCTCCGGTGCCCCCGATGTGAGGAGTTGGCTGTCCGCCTTTTGCCCTTCGCCCAGTTCCAGAGATGCCGGGCGCCCTTGTTCTCCACGATGCCAGTGGCTGAACCTCCGCAGGACTATCGGGTGGATAAGTGTTCCAGAGCTGTCATCGCAGAGGCGGAGGCCCCATGGCCGGAATTTTATCCCGCTGAAGGGAGCGCAACCCCCGCTGGCCTATCGGAAGATGAGAGAGTGTTGCAGAAGGTTCCCCTGCCGGCTGCCTGGGCTTTTGGCTCTCAGGAGGTAAGCCCATTGGGCGAGAGGGAACCAAGGAGCGAGTTTACGGCCCCTGCGGCCTGTGTGCAGGCCAAGACCACCTGTGGGGCCGACCCCATCGGTGCGGGGACCATTCGATGTGTGTCTGCGGGTGGAAGATCTACCCAGCCCCTTGACTGGGCCAAGCTGAGGCAGTTTATTCGACCGGACAAGGTCACTGGAGAAAGGGAATACCTCCCCTCTGAAGCCGAGGATTCCACAAAGTTTGACCCTTGGTCGGGGGGCTCTCATACGGACGATGGCGTTCTTCCTGATCATCAGTTTTAGCCCCGGTTCCCGGAGCAGCAGGGCTTCGGGGGATGTCGGGCCTCGGGAAAAACGAGGAGAAGAAAAAGACGCCCTGATCAGAATACCTCTAGTGGCCCATATTTGCCATAACGGAGCGGGTGAGCCTGTTGTGTGCTGTGCGTTTTTGTTTTTTTCAATAGGCTAGGCTCACTGCTCCTCCAGCCCGGGGCAAGTTGTCCTACTCAGGAGAATGATGCTCCCATTAGCAGGCCTGCGTTTGATCAGGCAGCCTGCCAAAACTGTGGTTATTCAACCCAGGGAAGTTACGGACAAGTATGCCCCACTCCAATTGACATTTTTTTCCCTCTCCCAGTTTCCCTTTCCCCCCTTACTTCTCCAGAACCACAAGAACTATTGTGAATGACTCTTGGGAGGGTTTGGCTTTAGCCAGTTAGAGTGGGGACTTGGTTAACTTTCCTTTGGCAACTTTGGAATATTTCATCAGGAGAAAGGACTGTGTTTTTTTTTCACTTCCATTTGCTGCTATTTCAGCGTGTTTTTTTTCTCTGACCTGTGACTGTTGCAGTACCAGCGCACTGACCGCTAGGGGCAGTGTTCTGCATAGTTCTTCATAGAACTGTATTATGATATTCTTGCAGAGAGTAATCCTTCATGGCACTTGAAATTTCGAGTTTTTGGGGAAGGAGACTTTGCGTTCAGGTTTGAGCGTGCAGTCTCGATCCTGACTATAGATACTGTAAATATTAGAAAAAAAATATTGCATTTCTGTATGTGTTTTTTTTCTCTTCCCATACAGGACCGTTTTGGACCCACCTGCGTCGATCACTGCTGAGAATGGGCAGATAGATAGCAGGGCTGTGTATGTCGTGTGTCTTAGGTTGATTTAAGAACTATATGTTCATGTGTGAACTCTGTCCTCTCTTTTCCTCCTTTTCTTTTTTTTGCAGTTATCAGGTCAGCATTCGGGCTCGAATGCTTTTGGACACTGGGGACAGTGTCAGTTCAAGTGGGGGGAGTATGTAGCGCCCACTTGCTTTTAGCATGGGCACTATGCCTAAATTTAGTGAGGAAGGGAGAGTTACTTTGCTCCCTTCTATGTGTTTGACTAAATTTGGGACCTCTGTCGTTTCAGAAGTCCACTGGGTCAGACTGTGGTCAGGGAGTGCAATGCCACCTTTGGTCAGCAGTTGGCACCAGAGGGGTTCTGATGGAGAAGATCTTCTCCCAGCGGCCAATCAGAGGATGTTTTGTCTTGCAGGGCATGCTGGGAGAGGGTATATCCGTGAGGGAGGTCAGGTGTTCGAGTGCTCTTTTCCCGCGGCCAGGACCGAACCATTCAGTGGATCGCATCCTACAGAGAGAGAGAGAATCTCAGCGCTCCGCTGGGTTCCAAGACTTATTGACAGGATCCTTGTTTGGGATCGGGAGTCCAGCAGCTGACAGGTATGCTCACTGTCATCCAGGGACTCTCTTTAAATCAGCCTACTGGGAACGTTCTTCACTTGCTAGAGTCTCTATATTGAAGATGGCCTATGATGGGGCCTAGAGACAGGTCTGTGTGAGAGACCTACTTATCCCAGTATTATCCAGAGTGACGCTCTGGCTGCCAGGCCTATCATAGGGGTCTGTCCGGGGAGCACTTTACCCACTCCGAGTAGAGTGGCGGTGTGTCTTCTAATTGATTCAGAGCAGAGAGTTGCTCGGATCTACATCCAGGCCAGATACCGCATGGTTCCTTTCTTCCTTCATCAACTTGACCTTCCTACATTGTTTTGATGTTGGCCGTGTTTGGCCTAAGCAACAAAGCATTGAAAATTCTTTATTGAATGTCTGGACTTCCATCCACTCCTGCTGTTCTCACAAACTACACCACTAGACATTGCCAAGGTGACCTAGCAGGCCGATCCCAAAATCAACCAGCGGCTCCTTCGGGGGTAGTGCTACATGTTAATGGCATGGACACAGAGCTGTGGGCTGTGAGCATCCCTGTGGATTGAACCAGGCAAACCTAAGACTCCTACTCAGCATCAGGTTGTGCAGTGAGCTGATATTTTTGTGTATTGTAAGACTATTGCACAACAGTGATTTATATTTGTGGATAGTACCTTTTGCTTTTCAGTAAGGACTAGGTCTCCTAGAAGAGGGTCTAGGGCGAATAAAAAATGCACCAGAAAATCCCCACGTACGGCTAAGGATTCTGAGCTTGCCTGCAGTTTACCATCCCCCTCTGTTAGCCTGATAGCAGCCTTACAAGATGAGCCCCTGTCTGGTTTTGCTGCTTCTCCTATGGCAACTCCTGTATACGTCACTGAGGAAGCTTTAAAAATTGCTATGGAAGGCCTGGAAGAAAGGATTGCTACTATTATCGCAACCTCCTTGAAAGATAGCAGAAAACGGGGTAGATCCCCGTCATCTGCTCTGGCTCTCTCATCAGATGAGCCGTCTGAGGGTGAATAATCCCTCTCTGGAGATGAGGATCATGTGCAGTCTGAGGATTCGGAGGATGAGAGGATTCCTGCTACCTCTCAGTCGCTAAAGATGCAGGTGCAATATTATGCAGAGATGGTGCATGCCACTTACAAATTTCATGTTAAAGCTTCTAGGCCCTTTGTTTCCTCTTTTGGATCTAGGGAAATCCCTGCAGGCTGCATGCACCTTTTCAGTTCATTCCTTGCTGGATAAACTGATATATGATGACTGGGTTCACCCAGATAAACAGTTTTCTCCTCCTAGACAGTTTTCCCTCCTTTATCCTATGGAGGAAGGTTTCAGTAAGAAATGGGGGGTACCTGCTACTGATGCAGCTATTTCTTGTGCAAACAAAAACCTGACCTGTCCTTTAGACAACGTGTAGGGTTTCAGGGACCCAACTGATAAAAAGCTGGAGTCCCTGTTAAAAGCCTCCTCTGCCATGGCTGGGGCTGTAGTACAACCTGCAGTTGCAGCCACTGGTGTATGTCAGTTCCTCAAGGAACAAATAAAGCAGATGATTTAACTCCTCCCTTCAGAGGAGATTGAGGTTTATGAGAACCTTCCTAAGGCCTTGTGCTTTGCGATTGATGCGATTATGGACTCTGTTCAGCAAGCATTCCGCTGCAAGAAATACTTGGCAGCATTCCCCTTTGGGGAGAACGCCTGTTTGGAGATGACCTGGATAAATATATCCAAAAGATAACTGGAGGCAAGTCTACTCTATTGCCAGTTAAAAGAAAGAGTAAGCGTCCCTCATTTAAATGTACGCTTTCTCCAGCCCCTGGAAAAATCAGTCTCGAGGCAGTGGAGGCGGCTGCCCCAGCCTAACACTAGGGGTAAAGCCCAGAGCCAAGCCCATGGGCAGAAAAGGACTTGGGGTTCAAAGTCTAAACAGACCCCCAAAGTTTCCCTATGAAGGTTTCCCCCCGCTTGGACAAGTGGGGGGAAGGCTACTGCATTTTGCAAATGCCTGGCGAAACGAGGTTCAGGACAAGTGGGTCATCGCCACGGGGTCTTCAGGTTACAAGCTAGAATTCAGAGAACTTTCGCCACCCCGGTTTCTGAGATCAAGAATTGCCAAAGACCCAGAGAAAAGAAGGCCTCTACTGTTGGCCATGGACAGGGCCGGACTTACCATTGGGCTTGACTGGGCTCAAGCCCATGGGCCCCACCCAATAGGGGGCCCCCTTTTTTTTTTTTTTAGGGTTCCGGAGGTCCCCAGGGCCCCGGACGGCAACCCCCCCTTTTTGTATTTATTTTTTATATAAAAAATGTTTTTTTTATATATTTTATATATATATATATATATATATATATATATATATATATATATATATATATTTTTTTTTTTTTTTATTATTATTATTATTATTATTAAAGGGCCCAGAGGTCTCCAGGGCCCCCGGACGGCAACCCCCCCTTTTTTTATAAATTTTTTTTATATATTTTTTATATATATGTATATATATATATATATATATATATTTTTTTTTTAATTATTATTATTATTATTATTATTATTATTATTATTATTATTATTATTAATAAAGGGCCCAGAGATCTCCAGGGCCCCCGGATGGCAACCCTCCTTTTTTTTTATAAAAAAAATAAAAAAAATGTTTATATATATATTTTTTTTTATTAAAGGGCTCAGAGGTCCCCATGGCCCCATGTGGCAACCTCCCCTTTTTAATGCGTTTTTTATAAATGTTTTTTTTTTAATAAAGGGCCCAGAGGTTTATTTTTTATTTTTATTAAAGGGCCCAGAGGTCCCCAGGGCCCCAGATGGCTACCCCCCTTTTTTTATATATACAGTACAGACCAAAAGTTTGGACACACCTTCTCATTCAAAGAATTTTCTTTATTTTCATGACTATGAAAATTGTAGATTCACACTGAAGGCATCAAAACTATGAATTAACACATGTGGAATTATACATAACAAAAAAGTGTGAAACAGCTGAAAATATATTTCATATTCTAGGTTCTTCAAAGTAGCCACCTTTTGCTTTGATTACTGCTTGGCACACTCTTGGCATTCTCTTGATGAGCTTCAAGAGGTAGTCACCTGGCGCAGCACCCCATCACTCTCCTTCTTGGTCAAATAGCCCTTACACAGCCTGGAGGTGTGTTTGGGGTCATTGTCCTGTTGAAAAATAAATGATGGTCCAACTAAACGCAAACCGGATGGAATAGCATGCCGCTGCAAGATGCTGTGGTAGCCATGCTGGTTCAGTATGCCTTCAATTTTGAATAAATCCCCAACAGTGTCACCAGCAAAGCACCCCCACACAATCACACCTCCTCCTCCATGCTTCACAGTGGGAACCAGGCATGTAGAGTCCATCCGTTCACCTTTTCTGCGTCGCACAAAGACACAGGGGTTGGAACCAAAGATCTCAAGTTTGGACTCATCAGACCAAAGCACAGATTTCCACTGGTCTAATGTCCATTCCTTGTGTTCTTTAGCCCCAAACAAGTCTCTTCTGCTTGTTGCCTTTCTTTAGCAGTGGTTTCCTAGCAGATATTCTACCATGAAGGCCTGATTCACACAGTCTCCTCTTACCAGTTCTAGAGATGTGTCTGCTGCAAAAGGTGGCTACCTAGAACCTAGAATATGAAATATATTTTCAGTTGTTTCACACTTTTTTGTTATGTACAATTCTACATGTGTTACTTCATAGTTTTGATGCCTTCAGTGTAAATCTACAATTTTCATGGTCATGAAAATAAAAATAAAAATAAACTCTTTGATTGAGAAGGTGTGTCCAAACTGTTGGTCTGTACTGTATATATATATATATATATATATATATATATTTCTTTATTTCTTTTTTTTTTTGTAAACGCCCCCCCCCACGCTTAATTTCAGGCGGCAGCACCCCCCCCCCCCCCCGGTTCTCTGCCATGCCTTAAGCTGTGTAAGAGGCCCCAAAATTCCTGATGGCGGCCCTGCGTATACCTCCCAACACGACCGCATTCTGCTGGACTTTCCCGCACAGACAGCTTCTTCCCGCAGTCCCATGAAAGGGTTAAGCAGGAGGAACCGGAGCGGTATGTGGAGGACTGTGGCTGCTGAAGGGAAGAAGGCCGACAACCGGGCTAATGACAGTCTGTGGCCCCGGCTGTTGGCACAGGTGAGAGGCACCCCCCCTGCTCAACAACTTTAATGCGCCCCCCCGCTCAACAACTTCAATTTGCCCCCCCCGCTCAACAACTTTAATGTGCATCCCCCCCGCTCAACAACTATGATCCCCCCTCGCTCAACACCTTCGATCCCCCTCAATTCTCGGCTCCAGGGGGCCCCTTCAACACTCAAGCCCAGGGGCCCCCACCACCCTAAGTCCTGCCCTGGCCATGGAACACCTGTTGTCCCAAGGGGTGATCTTGGCATTAGCCCCAGAGGATCAGGGGTCAGATTTCTATTCAAACCTGTTTCCAAAACCAAACGGGAATGTCAGCCCTATCCTAGATCTAAAAAGTCACAATCAGTTTCTGAACATTCGCTCCTTCTGCATGGAGTCTGTTCTTTCAGTTGTTTCCACCCTTCAGGGAGGAGAGTTCCTGGCATCAATAGACATCAGAGATGCATATCTACATGTGCCAATATTTCCCGCTCACCAAAGATTTCTAAGGTTTGTGGTGGATCAGCGCCACTTTCAGTTTGTGGCCCTTTCTTTTGGGCTGGCTACAGCACCTCGAGTGTTCACGAAAATACTGGCCCCGGCAAGGCTAAGGGCACGAGGCATAGCGATAACAGCCTATCTGGACGATCTATTGATCATAGATCAGTCTGCCGCACGCTTAGGCCACAATGTGCACAGAACAGTGGAATATTTAGAGTACCTAGGCTGGGTCCTCAATCTGGAGAAATCTTCATTGCAGCCTCAAAAAAGGCTAGAGTACTTGGGCATGATTTTAAACACGTCCCTAAGCATGGTATTCCTTCTCAAGCCAAAGGCAAAAGCCATAGGAGACTTGGTCCGAGTGGTAAGGGCAAAAAGAAGGCCTTCCATCTGTCTATGCATGAGATTGTTAGGAAAGATGGTAGCCTCATTCAAGGCTGTCCCTTATGCCCAGTTTTACTCAAGACTGTTACAGGGCAGAATTCTATCAGCTTGGCACAAGGATGTTCGGGCCCTGGATCTTCCTATGATCTTATCTCCAGAGGTTCGCCATAGCCTCAATTGGTGGTTGCTCACCAAAAATCTGTCAGAAGGGAAATCCTTCACTCCAGTTACCTGGAAAGTGGTGACCACAGATGCCAG
Organism: Rana temporaria; assembly: GCF_905171775.1. Classification (NCBI taxonomy): domain Eukaryota; kingdom Metazoa; phylum Chordata; class Amphibia; order Anura; family Ranidae; genus Rana; species Rana temporaria. Next base: position 490,185,943 of record NC_053491.1, read on the forward strand.
CCTTTTGAGCAGGGGGCAGTGCTAGAAGAAGCATCTGCCCAGGGGAAGAGGTCTGGGGCCGAAAAGCTCCTACCCATCAACATTCTGGAGATTCGGGCAATTAATTTGGCCCTCAGTTTGGTCTTGCAGACTGCAAGGCTGGCCTGTTCGGGTTCAGTCTGACAATGCTACGGCCGTAGCCTATATCAATCACCAAGGAGGCACCAGAAGTCTGGATGCCCAAAAAGAGGTGAATCACATCTTGGCCTGGGCAGAAAGGCATATTCCTCGCCTATCTGTGGTCTTCATTCCAGGGGTAGAAAACTGTCAGGTGGATTTTTTAAGCCGCCAGCAACTGAGTCCAGGCAAGTGGTCTCTACACCCCGACATGTTTCAAATCATATTTCAGAAATGGGGAACCCCAGATGGGGACCTGTTGGCTTCCAGGTTTAACGCAAAACTGGACAGTTTTGTGTCAAGAACAAGAGATCTCTATGCTTAAAGTGGTTGTGAAGGTAAAAGTTTTTTTACCTTATTGCATCCTATGCATTAAGGTAAAAAAACATCAGACAGCACCACCCCCCCCCCAAGCCCCCGTTTTACTTACCTCACCGTTTGAAAGTCCCGGGAGCGTGCTTGTCATCTTGTTCGGGTCCCAGCCTGGCCGTTGATTGGCTAGGCTGGGCGGATTGATAGCAGCGCAGCCATTGGCTGGCGCTGCTGTCAATCACAGCGGATGATGCAGCGCGCCGGGGGGCGGGGCCGAGTGATACAGTCGGCGGCTATGGCCGCCGATGTATCACAGGAGCGCGCTCGCAAAAGCTTTCCACCATGCGAGGGAGCTCGCATGAACGTGGAAAGCTTTTGCGAGGAGGAGCCGAGACAGCCATCGAGGGACCCCAGAAGACACAGATCCGGGTCACTCTGTGCAAAATGAACTGCACAGCGGAGGTAAGTATAACAGGTTTGTTATTTTTTTTTTTATATTTCTGCCTTTAGTGGCCCTTTAAGGGTCAGATGCCCTGACAATCTCATGGGATCGGTATTCCCTGATTTAAGCATTCCCTCCAGTACGGTTCCTTCAGAGAGTCAAGAAGGAAGGAAAGTGTGATTTTGGTCACCCCGGCTTGGCCCAGGAGACCCTGGTATGCAGAAGTCGTAAGGATGGCAGTAGAAAGACCTTGGGTTCTTCCATTACACCCAGACCTACTATCGCAGGGTCCAATATCCCATCCTGCCTTACAAAGTCTAAATTTGACAGTTTGGCTGTTGAGACCCACATTCTGAGGAAACATGGGCTTACAGGGCCAGTCCTATCCACTCTGGTTAATGCTAGGAAGCCGGCCTTCAGGCTCATCTACTACAGAATCTGGAAGGCATATGTTTCCTGGTGTGAACCCAGAAAGTGACATCCTAGGATTCTTGCCTTTCTTCAGTTGGGCTTAGATATGAGGTTGGACTTGAGCACTATCAAGGGCCAAATCTCGGCTTTGTCAGTATTTTTTCAAATACTGCTTGCCTCTCATTCCCTAGTTAGGGCCTTTGTTCCGGGTGCACTGTGGTTAAATCCGCTGATTAAGTCTCCCGTGTGCCCATGGGATTTGAATTTGGTGTAGTCTGTTTTACAGAAGCTACCTTTTGAACCTTTACACCAGGTTTCTCTTAATATGTTGACAGAAACAGTTTTTTTCTTATAGCCATATCCTCGGCTAGAAGGGTATCGGAATTGGCGGCTCTTTCATGTAAAGAACCGTACAGACAGGGTGGTGCTATGGCCTCACCCGAATTTCTTACCTAAGGTGATTTCAGGTTTTCATCTGAACCTAGATATAATCTGTAACGGTATGGCCCGTGGGACCCAGAGGCTCTTGAAGGGTGTGGGGTACTCCTGTTTCAGCTTCACCAATGACTCTTGTGTCTAGGGTCATCCTATGTCCACTAGGGGCATAGGATGATTGAGAACTGATATCTTGGATTACATGAGATGGGACAGTAATGATAATCCACAATATATTCAAGAATGTCTGTAAAAAACGAATTACTGGTTGTTGATTCTGAACTCAACAGGTTAATTGAAAGATGTTAATTGAAAAATGTCATCACCTCCAGCTACCTGGCTCTAGTGTATGATAAAGCTTGCTGTGATTGCATTCTATTGTCTATTGTGCTAACTAAGTCTGCTACTGTGGTGATGTGGATTGGAGCTTGGTAGACAGTCTGGCTTCTAAAGACCTTTTCATTGTGTGATGCTAATTAACACTGTATTGTGTGAAAATTCTATTGATAAATGAGTATTGTATAGCAGGTGAGAAAAGCTGGAGTCTTGATGTCTGACTTGTCAGCTGTAGCTAATTAGCTCATGTGGGTTATACCGGTGCCAGAAAGTCTGACTAAAGATGCATATTGGGCTCCTTGTGTCATGTTGTGGGTGGAGTTAAGCCATTGTTATTTTATTACTGATTGTATATAAGAAGCCTGAGTTTACCATTAAAGATCTATCTGTTTTGAACCAGAGAACAGAGCTGTGTGTCTCGTTTTCTGGGGAAATCATATGGGCCCTGTTCGTCTGCTGGATTGTGGACTGTCGATAAGCTGTCTTGGGTTGGTGGAATGGAATATCGTAAACAGCGTTAACCCCTGCCCGTTACATAGTCCTACCGTCTTTTTTTTCCAAATCCGCAGTCTGCGGAGGAAGAGAGTCTACACTCTATAAATGTTGTAAGAGCAGTAAGGGTTTGTCTGCAAGCTACGGCTCAGATAAGGAAGACTGATTGTCTGTTCATTCTGCCACGAGGTCCAAAGAAGGGCCAGGCAGTGTCAAGATCCACTATTGCAAGGTGGATTCGACAAGTCATTATTCAGGCCTATAATTTAGAAAAGAAGATCCTTCCTTTTCAGGTGAAAGCACACTCGACTAGAGCAGTTGGTGCTTCATGGGCAGTGCATCACCAGGCCTCCATGGCACAGATCTGTAAGGTTGCTACTTGGTCTTCGGTCCATACATTTACCAAATTCTATCAGGTAGATGTGAGAGGTTACGAGGATGCCGCCTTCGGGCGTAGTGTGCTGTAGGCAGCAGTATAGATCCTCTGGCTCGATGGTGGTCTTATTCTGATCTGTGTCTCCCTCCCCTTAAAATTTTAGCATTGCTATGGGACATCCCATTAAGTGGTTAAGGCTCTGTGTCCTGTGATGTATGATCAAGAAAATATAAATTTTTAATACAGCTTACCTGTAAAATCCTTTTCTTGGGAATACATCACGGGACACAGAGCTCCCACCCCTCTTAGGAGTTAAACATGGAACACTTATTGCTTTGCTACAAAACTGAGGCACTCTCCATTTGCGAGGGGTTATATAGGGGAGGAACTCAATTCTAATTGGGTTTGCCAGTGTCCAATCACCTGTGGTGATTACATAACCCATTAATTAAGGCTCTGTGTCCCGTGATGTATTCCCAAGAAAAGGATTTTACAGGTAAGCTGTATTAAAAATCCTATTTTTTCATTTATTGTCAAATGTTTGGCCCCCACTCATGCTCGGGCCAAACCGTTTGCCCATCCCTAATGGTGATATGTGTACAGTGTATACTTTGAGTAGGCTCAGATTTTACCTAACCACACCCTTTTTCACTAAACTCAATCTATATATATGTAACACACAGCTTCAATCACACATATTCGTTCACACCCATTTTTAACAAGTCACACCCACTTTTTAGCATTCACTGCACCCACTCTGTTCATCAATCAAAAGGTAGAAACCCAATGTCATTTGTCTGTTCATTCTGGGTAATAATTCAACATTTCAAAATAAAAGTATTTCTCTGTGAAAATGAAAGTATAACTAAAGACAAAACTTTTTTAGGTTTCAATTATGTGGAGAAGGATTAGAGCGCCTGTAAGGTTTTTATTACTGTCTGTGCCCCCAATAGGGAGATACACCCTCTATTTGTCCTGTTTACTATTATCTCCGAGAGTGAAAGTGAAAAAAACAAATATGTTGGGTTGTCACCAGAACATGGAAAAGAGGGGAAATATTCCAATAAGAACTCTAGTTCTGATGACAACCAGTGATTCCTCACGTTGGAGGGATTTCCTCTCACTTCCTGTTTTGTCTATGGGATATGAAGTGAAGGGAAATCTCCCCAATGTGATACAGATGGCAAAAAACAGACATGAGTTATAACCTTCCTTTACTCCATCCGAAAATAAAAGGTTTTGCCTTTAGTTCTGCTTTAAGTCTTATCTGATGTATTCATATAGATAGATATGTACAGTCTGCATATAACAGGAAACAAATCGCACTAATAATTAGTAATTTCTCTGGGAATACACCTAAAAATACCAATTATAGAAATGTGATAAATCAGATTTAATATTTACCCTAAGCTCTTGATGTTGTGTAGAGCCGGTATAAATTTCCTCAATCCTTCACTCTGAATATTACATGAACTTAGATTTACTTCTTCTGTGTCTCTGCAGGATTGAAGGATAAAAGACAGCACAGAGCAGTCCAGAGGGCTGAGGGGGACCTCAGAAAAGTCAACTTTCTTTAATCCAATACATTGTGACACCAGAGCCTTATTCCTGCTCTCATAGAGATAGTAGAATACATTAAGAAACTCTGTGCTGCCTCTTATGGATTTGTCAGGTGTTTGTTCTGGTAATTTCTTCTGGATCCAGGTGATGACATGTCTGGCAGCCTGAGTAGACAATTCTCCCCCATGAGACTTTAACAAGGATCTAGTAGAAGAGTCTGAGAGACCGCAGAGGAAACGGAGGAATATTTTAGCACGACCGTCTTCATAAGATTCACCATCATCAAGTGTTTTCTGTAATCTGTCAGCATTATAGTTAATAAAATGGACTAAAGCAGCAAAAAACTCCTGAAGAGTGAGATGTAAGAAGGTGTAATCCACATCAGGAGGCTGACCAGATTCCATCATGAAAGATGAAAAGAGATGATTATCATTTCTCACACTGAACGACTCCAGATCACGCTTATCAAATACAATCATGTGATTCATAACTCCATGTTCTGCCATCCGCCCAATAGAGGTCAGCAGATCACGGTCAGTGTGACCACCATCTTTATTCTGGCTGTGATTGGCCAGAATGTTGGAGACAAAAGTCACAAAGAGTTGTGTCACTGTTTTGGGTAATGATGTCATCAGCTGATCAGTGATTGGTTGGGCTCTGAAGCACATTGATAACACTGTACAGATGATCCAGCAGTATGATGGGATATAACAGAAAGTGTACAGCGTGTCATTCTCCTGTAAATGATGAAAAGCCTTTTCTGACAATTCCTCATTTCCAAAGAAATTATTAAAGAAGATCCGTCTGTCTTCATGGAGAAATCCCATGATCTCAGCTATTCTCTGGAAAACACCGGTATCAACTGATGCCAGTCTGGTTGGGCGGCTTGTTATCAGTACAGAGCAACCCTCAAGAAGACTCTGCCTCACCAAACTGTCCACAATCTCACCAAAATGTGATCTCTGCTTTGGATTGGACAGTTTACTTGATCTGAAATTCACTTGGTGAATACTTTCATCTAATCCATCAAATATAAACAGAAGTCTCTCTGGATCTTGTAAAATATCTCCAATCTGACTCTCCAGATATGGATATTGATGAAGAATCATCTCCTCCAAGCTGACCTCTCCCAGTCTATTAAGGTCCCGGAATCTGAAGAAGAGGAGAAAGGAAAATCTCTGGTAGAGTTTTCCGGTCACCCAGTCATAGACAAACTTCTGCATCAGTGTGGTCTTCCCTATTCCTGGCACTCCGCTCACCATTACTGCACGTGGTACACAATGTGACTGGGGGTTCCATCTGAACAGCTTGTTGGGGGAAATGTGTTCCAGTCCTGTCTGTGTTTCCTTCAAGCATTCCTCATGTTTTACCCCGGTCTGTATTAGCTCATTCTGGGGACGTTCCCTGAACTGATCAGTGGAGACTACAATCAGGTTCACATAACGCTCATTGATGAGGAATGTTTGTGGCTCCAGGGTAGTTCCTGGGGGTTTATGCTCCACTAGAGTCTCAGTCTTCTCCATCAGATGGTGTTTGTGCTTTTCCTGAATTTCTGGAAAGATAAAGAAAATATTGTATGGATCATGTTAAAGTAGAAGTTGAGAATGTTGATGTTATTTTCTTTTGTAATGTTCATAATGTTAATAAAGTTTCTTTAATTATTACTACATTTTAGTTTCAAATTTTACAGGTTACCATGTGTGGTCATTAAACATCCAGATATTACTTGAACACTGATTCTTTACAATATGTACAATATGCTTATTTCTCCATGTTTTATCCTTTAAATACCATGCAAGTAAAGAAAAATACCTATTGATCCAGACAGAAATACACTTGTATCAGAAAACATTGTGCCTTTTCTAAGCTGAAATATCAAAAAATAATGTCAGCCCTGCCCAGATTTACTTTCCTATGCTGTCAAATAAATACATTTATTTGGGTACATTGTCACAATTGTCAGTTAAAGTAATGCAGTGCCATATTGGAAAAAAAATGGCCTGGTCATGAAGGGGTAACTCCACTTTTGTTGAAAAAAACATGCCCCTCTGGGTGATCTATGTCTTCTGCAAAGATTTAAACAAACATTTTTGTAGATTCCTACCTCTAGTTATTCTGAAGAAATAGCTGTTTGTCTGTCTTTGTGAAATGGGACTCACTCAATACATACTTATACGACTTGTCCCACGATTTTGGACTGCAAAATTGCATGACAAGTCATTCTCCATGATTTTCAATGACTTCCATTCATATTGGCAGGAATTTAAGACGTGCGGACTTCAAAGTAGTCCCTGCACTGCTTTGGTCCAACTTCCATGCGAGTTGATGTCCATAGACCTCAATGTTAAACCCTCAAGTAGCATGCAAATCGTACCTGAATAATATAGACACAATTTCAGTACGACTTTGTAAGCACAAGCAGCTTTTTGACCCTTGTCCCACCCAATCCTTTCAGCATAGTAGCCCCTCCCAAGCACATTTTTCTAGCACACATTCACTTCCTGGTTATTCCCTCAGGAACAATGTGCTCCAAACAGCCCAAAAAAAGAGATGTCCTTGTCCTTGTCCTCCGCTTCTCCTCCTCTTCTTCCTCATGCACTGCTACTGCTGCAGCAGCAATGACAACTGCTGTGGCAATATATTGAGTAGCAAACATTTTTTGTCACAACAACCAGGAAGCAAACAGGAACTGGAAACGCATTGGTTGGTGCCAAAATTGTGGCAAAGTCGTACAAAGTAGTACTGATCCAAAATTGCGGCAAAATTTTGCGAAATTGCGGTAAAATCATGGCAAAGTCACACGACTTTGAAGTCGTACAAGTGTGAAAGGGGATTGAGTCTGTAGGGGAGTGACTTTATAGTTATCAATCACCTGTGGCACTTGTATGGCTCTAATGAGGAAAGTGGCAGGGTCTGCATGACTTTAGACATGTAGAAGAAAATAATCTGGTCGGAGCACATCCAATAAAATCACCTTTATTTGGACATTTTCAGGAAAGACTCTCCACACCCCACTCCAATCAAGGGAACATAGCACTCCAACTAACGCATTTCACACTACATCAGCACTTAGCCACATCTGATACTAAAAGGTTTGTACAGGCGTGTGTTTTATATATATATATATATATATATATATATATATATATATATATATATATATATATATATATATATATATAAGAGTCTGGACTCTTGGAATAAAACTCAGTGTTCCATAATTCTGATCTTGGTATAACCAGAAGACAGACCCCGGGATCCGGTGTAATTAGAGCACCCATACCATCACTATTAATTTGCTAGATTCAGATCCAGAATCCCTCAGTGGAATAGACGGTACAAATGAAGTGTAAATATTCCAACACCTTCTCTGCCCCTTACACAAAGTGATTCCTGTGATAGATACACTTCGGGTTTTATTTACCTCTCAGCTCCGGAGTCAGGGAATGTCCGAGTTCATCCAGTAGGATCTGATTCGGCAGATCCTTACCTATAGAGAGGAATATAAGATGATGGCTCTGAGTCATGTATGATTGAAGCTGATCTTTCACATACACCAAACTACACATTACAATTATGTCCACACAGCAGAATATCACAAATCCTATGTTACATTTACATGTCAGTGATCTTATTAATATTGTGTTTTGACTGATTGTTAGGGAACCCGGAACATATATCAATAATGTTAGATCTTAGTGTATTAACCCTTTCACTGCCAGGGCTGTTTTTGCATTTTTTTTCACACATGTAGTGGTAATAAGGATGAGTCAAACACCCTTTAGTTAAGTTCACATCAGAACTTGCGAGCAGGCAGTTCCGGCCCTAATCATTCTTATATGCGACAGGAGGGGACGCTCCCCTCTCCTGCCGCCATCTGATGCTTCTCTGGGCTCTCCTGCGCCATCGGGGGCCTGGAGAACGAATCAGCTGGTGCCGGATGACGAGGATAGAGATTTACGGTGACCAGATGGTCACCGGTCATCTCTATGACCATCGGAGGCCCGGGCACGACGTTATGATGTCACGCCCGAGTACCCATAAGTAAACAAAGCTGCCATTGCGGCTGTCGGCCTGAGATCAGTGATTTTTTTTTCTAAATGTCATGCTTTTTAAGCCTGGAGGAGAAATGTGGGGTCTTATTGCTCCAGCATCTCTCCATAAAGAGGACCTGTCACAATAGATTCCTATTACAAGGGATGTTTACATTCCTTGTAATAGGAATAAAAGTGATAAAAAAAAATGTAAAAAAAAAAATATAAAAAATTAATAAATAAGTAAACAAAAAAAGATGTAAGGCCCCTGTCCCCAATAGCTTGCGCTTTAGCTGGGCTAACTTTACTGTTTTGTTATTTTTTAATTCTTGAAACCGTTTTTCCCAAATTATTGCGCAAATACCATGCAAGATAAAAAGTTGCAATGACCACCACTTTATTCCCTAGGGTGTCTGCTAAAAAAAAAATATATACAAATATATATATATATATATATATATATATATATGTATATATATATATATATATATATATATATATATATATATATATATATATATATATATATATATATATATATATATATAATGTTTGGGGGTTCTGAGTAATTTTCTAGCAAAAAAATGATGATTTTTACTTGAAGGAGAGACGTGCCAGATTAGGCCCGGTATTGAGGTAGTGGCCCAGCAGGTCAGAAAAGGGGTTGGGGATGAGCGAGCGCCCCCCCGCTGAACCGTACCAGGCCACATGCCCTCTACATGAGGGGGTGAGTTACATTCAGTAACAAGAGACACACGGACAGCCTTTAGGAAGGGCTGCATGATAAATCCCCCTCTTCTCTCACAGCTAATCCACATACACATACACATACAGGTGAAACTCGAAAAATTTGAATATTGTGCAAAAGTTCATTTATTTCACTAATGCAACTTACAAGGTGAAAATAATATATGAGATAGACTCATTACATGCAAAGCAAGATAGTTCAAGCCATGATTTGTCATAATTGTGATGATTATGGCTTACAGCTCATGAAAACCCCAAATCCAAAATCTCAGAAAATTAGAATATTGTGAAAAGTTGCAATATTCTAGGCTCAAAGTCACTCTAATCAGATAATTAAGCCATAAAACCTGCAAAGGGTTCCTGAGCCTTTAAATGGTCTCTGCGTCTGGTTCAGTAGGAATCACAATCATGAGAAAGACTGCTGACCTCAATTGCGTGGGGTGCATGCACAGAGTAGACAGCGATGGACATATCCCGCTGAGGCTCTGTTCCTCCTGGGACTGCATGGCCACTACAGACGCCCAAATGGCAGGGTAACTAAACAAAGCATACTGAGATCCTCTTCAGTACCCTTGAACCAAATAGAATGGTTTTGGTAGCTGCCCGAGGTAAAACAAAAGTGAAAAGCCACAAGGAAAAGCTGCCCAGAGGCTCCTGAAATATGGTTCAGTCAAATTCTCCTCACACAACTAAAGCACTCACTGACAAGAAGCAGCTGCATTTACCTCAGGAATTATATGACACAGACAGTGAATACAGCGCCAGCTCCCAGCCACAACAAGCAGTTACATTACACCCAAGCAAATAGAGAAAATGCGACAGAAAGCTTTAAAGCAGACCTCCGACCAAATTACAGAGAAACTGACAAAAGAAATACGTGATTTAGGCCAACGCACAGCTGACTTGGAAAACAGAATGGATGACATTGAAACTAATGTAATTTCACATGACAATCAATTTGAGACTCTTATGCCGCGTACACACGATCATTTTTCGGCATGAAAAAAAACCAAAGTTTTTCGGCATGTAGAAAAAACAAAGTTTTTCCAACTTCATCATTAAAACGACGTTGCCCACACACGGTCATTTTTTAAAAATACTCTAGCACAGCGTAGTGACATACAACACGTACAACGGCACTATAAAGCGGAAGTTCCATGCGGATGACGCCACCCTTTGGGCTGCTTTATCTGAATTCCTGTTAGTTAAAAATGATTCACGTTTTTCTGTCGGTTACAGCGTGATGAATGTGCTTACTCTATTACGAATGGTAGTTTTACCAGAACGAGCACTCCCGTCTCATAACTTGCTTCTGCGCATGTGCGGGTTTTTAACGTTGTTTTAGCCCACACACGATCATTTTTTACAACCCAAAAAAACGACATAGTTTGAAACGTCGTTAAAAAATGCAGCATGTACGAAAAAAAAATTGTCGTTTTTCAGAACCCGAAAAATTATGTGAAGCCCACACACGATCATTTTAAATGACATTTTTTTTAAAACAACGTTTTTTTCATGCCGAAAAATGATCATGTGTACGCGGTATTAAAGATGCAAACTTAATGCTACAAGCGCATTTGGAGGACTTTGAAAATAGGGCAAGTCGATCAAACCTCCGCATACGAGGTACACCTGAGTCAATCATTGACCTTCAATCGACTATGACTGCTCTTTTTCAGGGATTAACACCGTCAATCCCAATTGAAAGATTGGAAATAAACAGGAAACATAGAGCTTTGGCGCCACGCAAAACTGAAGGCCCCCCTTGTGACATAATTGTAAAGTTCCACTTTTTTCACACAAAAGAGCAACTTATGACAGCTGCCAGGAACAAGGAATCTCTTACTTTTCAAGGTCATTCATACCAGATTTTTGCTGACCTAATCCCAATAACAGTTGCTAAATGTCGTACAATGAAACCCTTGCTACAAAATCTCCAACAATGGGGATTCCCATTTTCTATTTGTTTTACCTTTTAAGGCACCAAATATTCATGCAGATCCTCCGAAGAATTACAGAACACCTTGCAAAATCTGCATCTATACAATAGGCCCTCAACCAGCCCTCTTTGACGTACAACAATTCTCTCTGAAGGTCATTCAACTTTATGATTCATTTCTTAGCTTTAATTTTAAATAGTTCAAGTTCATAACTAGTACTTAATATATTATAAGTTAAGGTATATAACCTTATGTGCAAATATTTATATATAACTAATTCAGGATTTGTTAAAAGGAATAGTATTTAATCCTACTCTTATGTTTGCTTATTTTTAATGACTACAACCAAAATTGGATGTCTAAATAGATTTTTATTTGTTTTTTCATAAATTTTGTCCGTGGGGGACCCGAGAATTGGTCACTGCTGCCCCATTTTTTCTGTCCTAGGACTCTCCTCCACTAGGGTTATAGAGTGAGGAGCCTCCTCAGATAGACTTTGTGCCTCTGAGCTAGCAGATTTGCATGCTCAGTACACCATTGTTTTATTTTTATACATATATTAGTAATTATAATTTATTCTTAAATATATGACTCTTTTTCTTTCTTTTTTCTCTCATAATCTACTTCTCCTAGTCTATATAACTTTTTTTCTGGTCTTTCCCCAGGGTTTCTCTGATTCTGCAAATGATAACAGTAATACATCATTATATCTTATGTAATAATTATATACGGCTCCTTTAAATGTCCTAACCTTAAATGTCCAAGGTCTAAACATTCCTCAGAAACAAACTAAAGTATTCAGATCTCTGTCCTCCTCAAAAGTCCATATAGTGTGCCTTCAAGAGACACATTTTACTGAAACTTCAACCCCTAAATATTTTGGGACATGCTACCCCCAAGTTTTTATTGCCTCAACTAAATCAAAACACAGAGGAGTATTAATAGCATTTCACCAAACAACACCTTTTACCCTCATAACAGAGATCAAAGATCCAGAAGGCCGCTATCTCATACCTTTGGGACACCTATGTGATATCCCAATCACAATTGTTTCTTATTATGTCCCTAATAAAAGACCAACTTCATTCCTTTCTCACTTACTACAAGTAATAGATTGACCTAAAATGGACACTCTTTTGATATGTGGCGATTCAAATCAAGTTCTATATCCCTATCTAGATAAATCCCCAACTATAAGCGTATTCAGCTCTCGATCTCGAATGTTTCAAAGACTCCTTCAACAACACTCACTGCTAGATTCCTGGCGTGAAATTAATTCTTTAAAACGTAAATTCCTGTATTGATCATATCCTAATATTTATAAGTACAGTATGTCACCAGAATTGCTCAATTCTTATATTAAACCTTATACTTGGACAGATCACTGTGAGTTAATTTCAACCTTTACTTCTTTGAACCCAAAAGCTCAAGATCCCATATGGCACATAAACGATTCAATTCTCACACACCCATCACATTCATCCAACTTAGAATCAGCAATAAAAGAATATCTGGGAAACAATGATACTCATGATACATCCCCACTAACATTGTGGGAAGCCCATAAACCAGTTCTTAGAGGGGTCTGTTCACGACAAGCATCATACCTTAAAAAAGAAAATGACAACTACAACAAAAACTAGAAAAATAATTCAATGAATTTCACACAAATTTCCAATCTAACCCTACACCAGTGTCAAAAACACAACTTGATAAGGCAAGTTTGAATCTTGACCTATTCCTGTCAGAATCGGTGGACAAAACATTACATAAGTTAAACACAAATTCTACTTTAAAGCTAATAAAACCTTTCACCCTTCTTGCACGTGCGCTTAACCAATTAACCACTTGTCCCCCAAGGACGTCATATAGGCAGCGGGAGGGGACGTCCCCCCCGCCCGCCGCCATCCAGTGCTTCTCCGGGCTCTCCCGTGCCATCGGGGGGGCGGAGAATGAATCGGCCGGCGCTAGGCTGGGAAGCATAGAGATGTGCACAGAATCGCTGGCTGAAGACGGTGATATCTGAATGATGCCTGTAGCTGCACCCATTATTCAGATATTAGAAACAAGAAAAAAGCCGCGTCACAAATAAAAGGTCTATTGAGATCAGCAGTCTCTGAAGATGTGATAGGTGAAAACATCCATAAATAAATAGATTGTTAATAACGTGTCCATGGGGTATGCAGATTAATTCCTTGCAGAAATACTTCCTACGTTCCACACCACCAAGTGACACATAAACAAAGTGCACCCTCCACCGGAAGAAAGAGCCGCTTACCAGAAGGCAAGCAATACGGTCAGATGGCTATAACCCAGCCACGGCCTTTAAATTCCTTGAAGGTATCCAAATGAGGGCAGACTATCTCTGGAACGTGATGGCTGACAGAAACGAGCACTTGATATCAGCATAAATAAACCTTGCCGGCCGGCATACAGGAGCCCTCATCCTCAGCATGGTGATGTCACTGCGTAACCTCCCAGATGCATTTCGTCACTAGTAGGATGTTATCAATGGGGGTGTTACCCATTAATAACATCCTACTAGTGACGAAACGCGTTTGGGAGGTTACGCAGTGACGTCACCACGCTGAGGAGGAGGGCTCCTGTATGCCGACTGGCAATGTTTTATTTATGCTGATATCAAGTTTTTCGTTTCTGTCAGCCATCACGTTCCAGAGATAGTCTTCCCTCATTTGGAAACCTTCAAGGAATTTAAAGGCCGCGGCTGGGTTATAGCCATCTGACCGTATTGCTTGCCTTCTGGTAAGCGGCTCTTTCTTTCGGTGGAGGGTGCACTTTGTTTATGTGTCACTTGGTGGTGTGGAACGTAGAAAGTATTTCTGCAAGGAATGAATCTGCATAACCCATGGACACGTTATTAACAATCTATTTATTTATGGATGTTTTCACCTATCACATCTTCAGAGACTGCTGATTTTAATACACTTTATTTGTGGCGCGGCTTTTTTCTTGTTTCTATTGTCTATTTGTGTATCGCACGCTAGTTGCTGCCTTAGCATAGAGGTTGGGAGGGTATTAGCGCGTTTTTTTGTTTTTTCCTTTGCATTATTCAGATATCACCGCACAGAGGATGTATTTTCTCGTACTTCGGTGGGCAAGTGGTTAATTAATTAAACCATTTTTTTCCCCAAAAAAATAAGTTTGAAAAATGATTGCGCAAATACCATGCGAGATAAAAAAAGTTGCAATGACCACCACTTTATTCCCTAGGGTGTCTGCTAAAAAAATATATATATATAATGTTTGGGGGTTCTGAGTAATTGTTTAGCAAAAATTATGATTTTTTCATTAAGGAGAGATGTGCCAGAATAGGCTCGGTATTGAGGTAGTTAAAATTAGCACTTTTGATTTCTCCCATAGACTTGTAAAAGGGTGTTCCACTGCATTCGAATTTGCCACGAACACCCTGCAAATTGTTCGCTATTTGGAGAGTGAATCGGTCGGTGCTGCCTGAAAGGATAAAGATGACTGGTGACCAGATGGTCACCAGTCATCTCTATGACCGTCGGAGGTCCGGGCGCGACGTTATGACGTCACGCCCGGTACCTGGAAGTAAACAAACCCGCAATTGCGGCTGTCGGCATGTGATCGGTGATTTTTTTTACCGATTTCATGCTTGTAAGCCTGGAGGAGAGATGTGGAGTCTTCAGGTCTGGGCGTTTCTTCTTGATTGACAGGCTCCCGACAGGCTTCCGATGGTCGCACCTATCGCGTCATGAGTAGCCGAAAAAAGCCGAACGTCGGTGCGGCTCTATACGGCACCTGCACACCGATGTTCGGCTACTTTCAGAAAATCGTGACGCGATAGATGCGACCGTCGGAAGCCTGTCGGAAGCCTGTCAATCAAGAAGGAACGCCCAGACCCGAAGACCATACCCGGAAGCGGCGGAAAAGATCGCTCTCTAAAACGGTAAGTACTGCTTCGTTTTTATAAAAAAAAACTAGCCGATTCCCCTAGACAAAATGAGCATGAATCTCATCTTAAAAAAAAATTTGCGGGTGAACCTCCACTTTAAATGCAATAATTTCAATGATCCCTAAACCTCAGTCTGATAACTCATCTTGTACTAACTTTAGACCTAAATCCTTAAACGAAAGTAATGGCGTTGCGTCTCAATAATATAATTGGTTCATTAATAAGCAAAGATCAAGTAGGTTTCGTCCCTTTACGCCAAGCCACAGATAATGTTCGAACAACATCATTATTGATTCAAGCAGCTAAAACATGGCACATACCTCTGTGCCTCCTTTCATTAGATATCAAAAAAACATTTGATACAGTGACGTGCCCTACTTACATTTTGCTCTACAAAAATGGGGCTTTGGCCATCATTTTCTAAGCTGGGTCACTTCACTTTATAATAATCCCAATGCATGTGTTAATTATGCAGGATACAAATCAGACATGTTCGATATCAATAGAGGAACACGCCAGGGTTGCCCTCTCTCCCCACTCTTATTTGCCTTAATCATTGAACCTCTTGCCCAGGCTATCCATACAAACCCCTCAATCAAGGGCATAGATTTAGCAAACTATCAACATAAATAGGGTTGAGCGAACCCGAACTGTAAAGTTCGGGTTCGGTACGGACTTTGTTTTTTTTTTGGACCCGAACCAGAATAATTGAAAAAAGTTTGAGTTCGGGTTCGGAGTTCGGGTATGTTTTGGCGCGCTGCACGGCAGCCAATCGCCATTTGTTTTACTACTGTGACTGGGAACTGATCACAGCCATGCCTACTTATGGCATGGCTGTGATTGGCCAGTGCAGCATGTGACTCAGCATATGACCAGCCTCTATATCACATAGAGGCACACAGCACAGATCGTCACTCTGCTTTAGTTATGATAGGGAGAGGCTGTGCTGCCTAGGGACAGTGTCAGATAGTTTTTTCCTGCTTCAAGTGTGCTCTAGCTATGTAATAGGGACAATCTGCTGCTGAATCAGGGACAGTGTCAGATAGCTTTATACTGCTTCACTAATCGAAAACAGCACTGTGTATTTCTGTGAGATCTGCATCTTATAGTTCAAGGACAGGTTCCAGCTTGTTTCTATAGGGACAGTAATATATAGGTGACTCTGCCTATTTCACCAGCACTGCAACTCTCTCCTGTGATCCACTGTGTGTGTCCAGTACATAGTTCAGGGACAGGTTCCAGCTTGTTTCTATAGGGACAGTAATATTTAGGTCACTCTGCCTATTTCACCAGCACTGCAACTCTCTCCTGTGATCCACTGTGTGTGTCAGTACATAGTTCAGGGACAGGTTCCAGCTTGTTTCTATAGGGACAGTAATATTTAGGTGACTCTGCCTATTTCACCAGCACTGCAACTCTCTCCTGTGATCCACTGTGTGTGTCCAGTACATAGTTCAGGGACAGGTTCCAGCTTGTTTCTATAGGGACAGTAATATATAGGTGACTCTGCCTATTTCACCAGCACTTCAACTCTCTCCTGTGATCTACTGTGTGTGTCCAGTACATAGTTCAGGGACAGGTTCCAGCTTGTTTCTATAGGGACAGTAATATATAGGTGACTCTGCCTATTTCACCAGCACTGCAACTCTCTCCTGTGATCCACTGTGTGTGTCCAGTACATAGTTCAGGGACAGGTTCCAGATATTTCCTATAGGGACAGCAATCTATAGGTGACTCTGTATATTTCAACAGCACTGCACCTGTCACCACCTGTGCACCTGTGATATACTGTGTGTGTCCAGTACATAATTGAGGGAGAGGTTCCAGATATTTCCTATAGGGACAGCAATCTATAGGTGGCTCTGTATATTTCAACAGCACTGCACCTGTCACCACCTGTGCACCTGTGATATACTGTGTGTGTTCAGTACATAATTGAGGGAGAGGTTCCAGATATTTCCTATAGGGACAGCAATCTATAGGTGACTCTGTATATTTCAACAGCACTGGACCTGCCACCACCTGTGCACCTGTGATATACTGTGTGTGTCCAGTACATAGTTAAGGGAGAGGTTCCAGATATTTCCTATAGGGACAGCAATCTATAGGTGACTCTGTATATTTCAACAGCACTGCACCTGCCACCACCTGTGATATACTGTGTGTGTCCAGTACATAGTTGAGGGAGAGGTTCCAGCTGTTTCCTATAGGGACAGCAATCTATAGGTGACGCTCTGTATATTTCACCAGCACTGCACCTGCCACCACCTGTGATATACTGTGTGTGTCCAGTACATAGTTATGGGAGAGGTTCCAGCTATTTGCTATAGGGACAGCAATCTATAGGTGACTCTCTGCCTATTTCACCAGCACTCCACCTGTTCTCTGTGATATACTTTCTGTGCAGTACATTGTTTAGGGCTAGGTTCCTGCTTCTTGCTATAGGTAGAGAAATATATAGGTGAATCTCTGCCTATTTCACCATATTACACTATTGTTGTATTTTAATATTTAAATCCATATTTTGAGAAATATGAGGAAAACGTCAAATAAGGGACGTGGCCGTGGTCGTGGTGCTGCTGGTGGAGCTCCTGTTACAGGGAGAGGACGTGGTCGATCTGTGCCAGCTACACGCACAAGTGAAACACCTTTCTCAGGTGCGAGTAGCCGACAGAGCCTACATCGGTATTTGGTCGGGCCTAATCCAGCTCTACGAATGTTGAGGCCAGGAGGAGGACAGGCGGTAGTAGATTGGGTTGCTGACAGTGCCTCCAGTTCCTTCACATTGTTTTCCAACCAGTCTTGTGCTGAAAGTTCAGAGTTGGCGCCTGCAGCCGATGTCCACCATCAGTCTTTCACTTCACCCCCTTGCAAATCAGCCAAGCAGTCTGAGCCCCAAAGCATGCAGCAGTCTCTTCTTCTTCTTTTTGATGAGTCTGTTAGCATGTGTTCCCAGGGCCATCCACCTAGCCCAGCCCCAGGAGGGGAAGAGATTGAGTGCACTGATGCCCAACCACTTATATTTCAAGATGAGTACATGGGGGGACCATCACAGCACGTCTTGGATGATGATGAAACACAGTTGCCAACTGCTGGTGCTTTTGCAATTGTGCAGACCGACAAGGAGGGCAGTGGTGAAGACTGGGTGGAAGATGATGTGGAGGACGATGAGGTCCTCGACCCGACATGGAATCAACCTCATGCAGGTGACCCATGTAGTTCGGAGGAAGAGGCAGTGGTCGCACAGAGCCACCAGCACAGCAGAAGAGGGAGCAGGGTGCCAAAGCAGAGCGTCCATCCCCTAGACAGTATGCCTGCTACTGCCCAACGCAGCAAGGGACCGAGCACACCAAAGCCAGGTCCAAGGAGTTCCCTAGCGTGGCAGTTCTTCACACAATGTGCTGATGACAAGACACGCATGCTTTGCACGTTGTGCAATCAGAGCCTGAAGCGAGGCATAAACGTTCTCAACCTGAGCACAACCTGCATGACCAGGCATCTAAGTGCAAAGCACGAGCTGCAGTGGAGTAGACACCTCAAAAACCAAGAAAGGTCTCTGGCTCCTCCTGCTTCCTCTTCTGCATCAGTCTCGGGCCTCTCTGCCTCTTCATCCACCTCTGTAGTGACAGTGCCACCTGCCACCCCTCAATTAGAGGACTGGCAAGCAACACTACCACCTGGGTCACCAAACATCTCCACAATGTCCCATGGAAGCATTCAGCTCTCTATCTCCCAAACACTGGAGCGTAAGAGGAAGTACCCCTCTACCCACCCGCGATCCCTGGCCCTGAATGCCAGCATTTCAAAATTACTGGCCTTTGAAATGCTGTCATTCCGTCTGGTGGAGACGCAGAGTTTTAAAAGCCTGATGGCATTGGCTGTCCCACAGTACATCGTGCCCAGCCGCCACTACTTTTTCAGGCGAGCCATCCCTTCCCTGCACAACCAAGTGGGGGACAAAAGCAGGTGTGCACTGCGCAACGCCATCTGTGCCAAGGTCCACCTAACTACGGATACGTGGACCAGTAAGCACGGTCAGGGACGTTATATCTCCCTAACAGCGCACTGGGTAAATGCAGTGGCGGCTGGGCCTGAGGCGGATAGCAGTTTGGCGCATGTCCTTCCACCACCGAGGATTGCAGGGTGCTTCAGTTTGCCTCCTGTTCCTAACTCCTTCTACTCTGCTTCCTCATCCTCTACCGCCTCCTCATCCAGTCAGCGTAACAAATTCACCACCAACTTCAGCACAGCCATGGGTAAACGGCAGCAGGCAGTTTTAAAACTTTCCTGTTTGGGGGAAAAACCACACACCGCGCAGGAGTTGTGGAGGGACAAGGAACAACAGACCGATGAGTGGTTGGCGTCAGTGAGCCTCAAGCCGGGCCTGGTGGTGTGCGATAACGGGCGAAATATCGTAGCAGCTTTGGGCCTAGCCGGTTTGACGCACATCCCTTGCCTGGCGCATGTGCTGAATTTGGTGGTGCAGAGTTTCCTGTAAACTTACCCCGATATGCCACAGCTGCTGCAGAAAGTGCGGGCCGTCTGTGCGCACTTTCGGCGTTCTCACCCTGCTGCTGCTCGCCTGGCAGTGCTGCAGCGTAACTTCAGCCTTCCCGTTCACCGCCTCATATGTGATGTGCCCACAAGGTGGAACTCCACCTTGCACATGCTGGCCAGACTGTGTGAGCAGCAGCAGGCGATAGTGGAGCTTCAGCTGCAGCACGCACACGTGAGTCGCTCTGCGGAACAGAACCACTTCACCACCAATAACTGGGCCTCCATGCGAGACCTGTGTGCCTTGTTGCGCTGTTTCGAGTACTCCACCAACATGGCCAGTGCCAATGACGCCGCTCTCAGCGTGACTATCCCAGTTCTATGCCTCCTTGAAAAAACGCTATGCGCAATGATGGAAGAGGATGTGGCACAGGAGGAGGAGGAGGAATCAGGATCATTTCCAAGGCTTTCAGGGCAGTCATTCACAAGTGGCTTCGAGGGTGGGTTCGTGCACCAACAAAGGCCAGGTACACAATTGTCCAGCAAGGGCACAGTTCTGGAGGATGACACGGTGGAGGATGAGAAGGAGGAAGACATGGAGGAGGAGGAGGAACCATGTTCACAGCAGGATGGCATCCAGACCAGCTCATGGCCATTACTGGTGCGTGGCTGGGGGGATACAGAGGACACAGATGATACACCTCCCACAGAGGACAGCTTTTCGTTGCCTCTGGGCAGCCTGGCACACATGAGCAATTACATGCTGCAGTGTCTCCGCAACGACCGGCGTGTTTCGCACATTATAACAGGTGCTGATTACTGGGTGGCCACGCTGCTGGATCCCCGTTACAAGGACAATGTACCGTCCTTAATCCCCTCACTGGAGCGTGAACGCAAGATGCACGAGTACAAGCGCACGCTGGTAGACGCGCTGCTGGTGCAATTCCCACCTGGCAGTGGGGGCACAGTGGAAGCAGAAGGCGAAGGCAGAGGAGGAGGAAGAGGTCGCCAACGCAGCAGGGGCACCGCCAGCACCTCAGAAGGCAGGGTTAGCATGGCCGAAATGTGGAAAAGCTTTGTCAGCACGCCACAACAAACAGCACCACCAGCTGATATGGAACGTTTTAGCAGGAGGCAGCATTTCAGCAACATGGTGGAGCAGTATGTGTGCACACGCCTACACCTACTGAATGACGGCTATGCCCCCTTAAACTTCTGGGTCTCCAAATTGGGCACATGGCCTGAGCTTGTCCTTTACGCCTTGGAGGTGCTGGCCTGCCCTGCCGTATTTAGCACGGCAGGGGGCGTTATCACAGACAAGCGCAGCCGTCTGTCCAGAGCCAATGTGGACAAGCTTACGTTCATTAAAATGAACCAGGCATGGATCCCATAGGACTTGTCCATACCTTGTGCAGAATAGGCACCGGGCCGGCCTTACCCAGCCATTGTTTATTTTCTGATCTTTCTAGGGTTGCCATCTCATCCCTTTAAAAGCAAAAACATATTAATTACACAGGTTCTCTGGCTGATTAAGGTGCTGCTAATTAAACTCACTTGGTGTCTTATCGACATTAAATTAGCCCCAGAACCTGTGAAATTACTCTGTGTTCAGGTTTAAAGGGATGAGGTAGCAACCCTAGATCTTTCTCACTCTTTTGGGGTTTACCCTAATTTAAAAAATACATATATTAAAAACCAAAACCTGCTGTGTTGGCTACCTCATCCTGCTCCTCCACCGCCACTTCCACCTACATCGCCACATCCACCTCAACCTCCTACTACATATGGACCTCGTCCTCCTAGGTCAAAATGATTTTATTTTTATTTTTTTATTTTTTTTTATGTTATTTTATGTTATTTTGAGTTATTTCCCTATCCACATTTATTTTAAGAGTACTTGCCATGCTGTTCCCGACATTTTGCAAAATGTTTTTGTTTAATGTTATTTTGAGTTATTTCCCTATCCACATTTATTTTCAGAGTACTTGCCATGCTCTTCCCAACATTTTGCTGCCATTTGCAGCCCTCCAGCCCTTTCCCTTAGTTTTTTAGAGACATTTTTGTAGTCAAAAGTCCGGGTCCCCATTGACTTCAATGGGGTTCAGGTAAAAGTTTGGTTCGGGTTCGGGCTCCGAACCCGAACTTTTTTTTCAAAGTTCGGGTTCGGGTCCGAACCCAAACATCCAGGTGTCCGCTCAACTCTAATTATCTTATGTCACTCTGGGAGGAGGCTGATGGCAACCCTCCAACTTTATCCTTGCCAGGGGTTGTCATTCCTGGTATATCTTCCCCCCTACTTCCTTTAAGCCGAAATCTCGCAATTTTCCTTTGCCAATCCTAATATTTGGGCTTTTGTCCAGCAGAGTACCTCTAAAAACATGGAGCTATCAAACAAATATGAACAGAATTTGTCTCCCATACATTGCAAGGCACTTAGAGACCTTCAGGCCCACCCTGGTCTGGTTATCAAACCAGCCGATAAGGGGGGTAATGTTGTTGTCATGGATGTCGAGGCATATGAACGCATGTGCCTCGACATCCTTGACAACAAGCTTTGGTACTGTCCTATCTCGAGGACAGTGGTGGATAATTTTACTCAGGAGTATTATGATGTTATTTTTAAGGTCTATCGGGATGGCATCTGTCACGGAAGGTCCCCGCACTCAGAACGAATGCTTCCGTCATACAGCGCTTCCCATCAGTCTGGACATAGATACCAGATATGTTAGCTGCCTTTAACACACAACGAGACGAGACTTGTATGTGTGCTAAGTATGGACTGTTTAATAGGACCAAGAATACAGCCTTATATAAGGTACAAGGTATGTTTCAACAATCACATGAACAATGAAATCTCCACCCCCCTTCACACCATGGGGGGCTTCAATCACATACTTTTAGATAGACACCCTGGCACCGAACCTGATAAGACACATTCCTAGATAATGACATCAGTGGAGTTAATTACTAATTGTAACAGAATGCGTTACCCAGACAGCCTGAAAGGAGACTTCTGACCTTTTTGACTTAATCAGTTACAACACAGTATTGGCATCACACAATAGAACATGGTATGTCTTTCAATACACATCTTTAGACAGACGGTCTGTCTCCGACAGAAAGGTGTTTACACCTGATAATCAAAAGGCTTTAAACAGTGTTATCACACAATAGAAAGGTCTAGGAGCAGACCTGAATTAACACCTCTACAGCCTTACACAATGGACAATTAGTATATCTTCTGAGTCTATTGACCTGGTTGGGGGTCAGAATAAAATCACCTGTAATATCCCAAGACATCCTGGAATATGAACTATCAGTATCAGTAATGTCCCATCTCATAGAATTTATGATATCATTTCTTAGTCACCCTATGGCCCTATTGGACATAAGGTGACCCTAGACATAGGAGAATCTGAGTCTGTCACAGCATCATCGACCAACCTACTTGGAATTATCTAAACGTCAAGGATCTCAAATTACCTACGTTCTATTCTTTACCGAAAGTACACAAATCTTTGGTTCACCCTCCTGGTCGCCCGATTGTGTCTGATTGTCAAGGATTAAACGGAAAATGCAAGTGCATTGGTTGACAAGTACTTGCATCCTCACGTTATCTTATTATTATCTTATGTTAAGGATACCATTGACCTGCTTCGTAGCATTGACGGAAAACAAATTCCGCCGGGCACTTGGTTGGTCGCATTAGATGTAGAAAGTACTGTATATATAACTCGATTCCTCTTCTTGTCGTTACAGCCAGTTCGTCCTTCGGCTGCTTGAGTTCATCCTTACACGTAATGTTTTTGTATTCGGTACCTCCCACTTCCTCCAGGTGCAAGGTGTGGCTATGTGGATCATTTGTGCCCCCTCCTATGCCAACTTGTACCTGGGGGGGTGGTAGAGGGAACTTTTTCTAATGATCATTTATCATCACTGCTACAACATATGATCACTTGGTCTAGATATATAGACAACATTTTGATTTTTTGGTCAGGAACCAAGGATGAAATTTTGCAGCTAGGATACGGTTCCATACCCTTGAACACGTGCCATCACATGTTCGGGGGGTGGCATAGATGTGACTCTTTTACAACTTGAGACAAGGTGGATACACAGCTTGGATGCTTTTAGATACCCCGGGCTCAATGAGTACAGCAGCTACAAGTCATTTCTATAAGTTTCCTTGCTAATTTCTCCAATGAATACAAATTTGGGTTTCTACAGTCTGTGCTCCTTTTTTTACTGTGCTTTGGACTCCATGTGTATGACTAATTGTTCATTCATGTTAGTCTGAAATCCCTTCCCTTGCTTTTCCCTCACCAGTTCTCCTTTGCTCATCGCTCATCGCTAATTATGATCCTTTTACATGCATGGATCCACTTGGATGTTATTTTGGGGCTCTATATTGCCTCCTCTTTTTGTTTCATTTTATTTGTGTATACATTTATTCCTTGTTTTAGAAACATATATGTTGATTATCTTTACGGTTCTGTTTTGACTCCTTTATTGTATCTTAATTGTTAATTCAAGCAACTGTACAATTTACATTTTACATTGATTTTATATCATTTTCTTTTAGGCTGGATTCCTTTCGATGTCAGACCACCTTAGGTCCTTCTGTCATTTATATCTTGACATATGTTGGCCTCATGTTGACATTTTCTTTGTGCCCGATGCCTGTCCTTCTTGGGGTTTGGCTGTGGTGTTTGCTGTAATGTGCTTGGCCGGCACTCTGATCCCAAGCTGTGGCTGTATGGACACCCAAGGGCCGTGTTGTCATTGACACTCTGCCCGCCCCTTAGCTACGCCCTTGCAGCCTTTACCATCTATCCCTCTACTTCAAGAACTGCCTCCTCTGTTCTGTTTTTCCATTGGCGTGGATGGATCCCGTCCGCCTTGCTATCGCTGATGTTACACCATAAAGCAGTATGGGTCTTGTAGGCTTAGTTCGGGATGTGCGCAAGCGCCGTGGCTATCTCCTGTGCGTTGCCGTTCAGTTATGTCAGATGCTGACCGGCTGGGGGACTATTTAAACCGGTGCAGCCAGCCCTCATGTGCTGGCTTGTCGGTGGGGTGCTGTTTCACTGTTCCTATTGATCCCAGGTAATCAGCTCTGCTTTTCTTGTGGATAGGACTTACATGGTCTGGTTTGCTGACTTTACTGTATTGAAATCTTTTTTTTCTTCTCTCTATCATAATTCAGGTTCACTGGGCCAGATCCAGAAAGAAATACATTGGCACAGCGTATCAGAGATACACTACGCCGCCGAATCCTCAGCGAGTTTGTGCCGTAAGTTACGGCGGCGTAGTGTATTTCTGGCGGTGTATTTCAAATTGGGCGGGTTGGGGGCGGGTTTCATTTAAATGAAACGCGTCCCCGCGCCGAATGAAATGCGCATGCGTCGTTCCTAAATTTCCCGCCGTGCATTGTGCTAAATGACGTCGCAACTACGTCATTTTTTGAACTTAGACGTGAGTTACGTCCATCCCTATTCACGGACGACTTCCGCAATTTTTTTTTTTAATTTCGACGCGGGAACGACGGCCATACTTAACATGGCAATTCTATCTATACGCCGCAAAATACCAGCTTTAACTATACGGCGGAAAAAGCCGACTACAGACGACGTTAGAAAATGCGACGGCCGGGCGTACGTTCGTGGATCGTCGTAAATCGCTAATTTGCATACCCGACGTGGAAAACACCCCCAGCGGATGCCGAAGTATTGCATCTTAGATCCGAAGGCGTACAAAGACGTACACCTGTCGGATCTAACCCAGAAGCCGTCGTATCTTGTTTTGAGGATTCAAAACAACGATACGACGCGGGAAATTTAAAAAGTACACCGTACTTCGTCTGTGGATCTGCCCACTGTCTCTAACTGATCTACTGCTTCATAATGTGCACATCATTGCAGGTTTACTTTCTACTTCCCTGCTGATCTGACAGCTATGCTATTTATTGCATAGTGGTTTTTCTTGGTAAGCCCTTTTCTCATCCATTTTCCTTGTCCATATTCCTGACTGCATGGCCACATTTATCCCTTTTTAATTTCTTGTAGTTGGATCCTTATCTGCTATTGACTAACAATTTTGTATCTTGGCAGTCTAGTCAGCGCCCCCATTTTTATTCTTAACTTACTGTTGGTTCGGGTATGTATGGGAGGCTATTTTAGCCCCAATTGAGGGATAATTGTTAGCCATGGCATTATTGTTCATGGCAATTAACCCCTAATTAGCTCTCTATAACCTTATTTTTTGTAGTTTGAATCATTAGTCCCCTGCAACCACACTTGGGCTGGAGTCTTTGTCTTTCGCCCTTGGACGCCGCGTCTCGCCTGGTCCTTGACCTGGGGGTAGGTACAGTTTTTTTCTGTGCACTGAGTCTGTCTCTGAGGCCTTCACATTTGGACCCTTTTTTTTCGGACTTCTTTTGACTTTCAGCTTTATTTAGAAAATTATTGTATGTAAATTTACCAATATTGTTTTTTCTTATAGACTGTATTCACATAGAAGGGGGAGTGGTCTAGGATGGAGGAGTAGAGACACACGCTGCTGCTTTGATCCCTGAGCTCCAACCTCCCAACCGGCTAATCTGAGGATGTGTTAACCCAGCCCAGCCTGTTGCAGAACAAAGCTTGTAACCTTGCGTGTGGCAGTTGTGCAGCCTGTGTAGCAACCTGTAGCAGGAGATCTGTCAGAGACCCAAGGGGGGGGGGGACCTGGCTGAGCAGCTAAAGGAGAAAAAAAAATTGATATTGTACCGTACGGTAAAGGAGCGGGATTCAGACCTCTGGTATGAAGAAGAGGCAAGCCCGGGCACTTAAATCTTTGTCCATACCTTTGTCCACACCTGCTCAGACGGAGATCCGGAGATTCTTTCCCCAGACTCGTTCGATCGCTGCTGCAATTACTGCTGCTGCAGAAGCCGCTGTTTCCGCCGATATCGCTACTGCCGTGTGTGATCGCGAGAGAGAACACAAACCACGTGACACCGTGACGCTCCGGGAGTCAGACAGCCAAGACGCCTGTGAGACTGAGCGTGGAGAGACAAGCGGCCCTGGTGATTACAGAAAGCAAGGAGAGAGTGAGGAGATCGAGCGTGAGCGACAAAAGATAAGTGTGACATGTGTTTTGCAAAAGATAACTGAGACCACTAAACAAATTAAGCAAGTAGGGTGTAAGGAGAGACAATTTTGTACTTTATCTGAAGCAAAATCACCACACTTAGATACACGGCCTGATACGGTGGCATTTTCAGGCGGACAGGGGCTTCCTAAAGAAATACATATGGAGAAACAGACCCGAGATGAGTTAAAGGGCCAGACAGAATGTCAGGAAAGCCCATTGATAAAGCAGGCTGCTCAAGGCAAACAGGAGATGGATTTAAGGACTTTGTTACAAGCACTCCCAACTAGAACAGACCTCCAAACTTTACCTACAAGGGCAGATATGGAAGTGTTTGTTTCCCGGGTAGAAACAGATATGGAAGCTCTTGTAGCTAGAGTTGAAGAGATACACAGGAAAGATCTTGAAGTTGTATGGGGAGATATTCAAATGCTTGCAGACAAGATTGATAAGGATGAAAAATGCTTATCCTCTGTAGAAAAACGCATAACACAATTAGAACTGGAACAAACACAACAGTTAACCCATACAAATATTATTCAATTAAAGTTAGAAGAAATGGAAGACCGTAACCGCCGCAAGAATTTGAGATTTAGGGGGATCCCAAAGGCCATGGAGAAAGAAAATCTGCAAGAAATTATTCAGGCAATCTGTCTCCAAGTGACGGTGTCCCCCCTCCCACAGGCCATTGAATTTGAGCGAATTCACAGGTCTCTGGGACCTCGATCTGCTAACGCGGATAGGCCCAGGGACGTGATCTGTATTTTTTTGCGTTATGCACAAAAAGAGACTATTAGCCACATGGCCTGGGAGGCAGGGGAGGTATCGTATGAAGGCGCTCAGATAAAATTTTTACCCGATCTTTCCTGGGCTACCCTCCAGCGGAGAGCAATATTGCGCCCACTACTAGACAGTATTAGGAAATCGGGGGGATCTTACAGGTGGGGATATCCATTTTCTCTAACAGTCAAGAAAAACAAGCGATCATTTTCCCTGAAACAGCCATTAGACCTGCCAGAACTATTCAAGTTCATTGAAACAGTTCCTATGGAGATTCCGGACTGGTTACAATATATTCCGAGTTTGAATAAACGTTTAACTATTGTGGCAGTAACAGAAAGGGGGGAAGGAGGAGAGCTCATGGAGTCTACCTAAGGTTATGTGGTGGAGGGGGGGGTACAAGGGAGGAAAATGTAGGAACTTAATGAAGTCTCTCTAATGGAGAAAATGTTTTTTTTTTTTATTATTTTTAATTTTTTTTCTTTAAGCCTAAGTCCAGTTGCAATGGATCTGGCCTCCCCTGGTTTCCCCTCCCCCTGTTATACATCTATATGAGGCTCCCTTTGCTCTTTCTCCTCCCGCTCTTTTTTCCCCCTTTATTTCTGGGATGTTATTTCTTATATTTTTATATATATATGTATATATACATATATATATATATATATATATATATATATATATATATATATATATATATATATATATATATATATATATATATATATTATTTAAACTATTAACAATTTTTTTTCTAAGCTTACTAAATTAGAGAATTGCTAATTCTCCCATGGGGATGCCATACAATGCTATACGAGGGAAGTCTACCTTTTTATTTATTTATATATATATATTTTTTGGTGGAATATATTTTATAATAACTATAGGAAATAGTTATAAATGGGAAACTCAAACACAAAGTAATACACCGGGGGGGGGGGGGTTCTACCCTTTATAGGGTAATCTAGAAATCACATAAAGTAAACACGTATAGGAACACAAATATATAAGGGGATAAAAAGATTGGGTGATAGGGGGGGAAGAGAAAGGGGTAAAAGAGGGGTAGGGGAAGGAAATGGGAGGGAAGGGAGAAAGGGAAGAATTGGGAGAGGTATCGTATTTCTCTACTGGGGGGTTCTTATACATCACATATTGGTCACATGGGGAAGGTTATATAGTAAAGAAAAAGCGAATATAAAAAAGCACAGTTAAGTAGAAGTAGAAGCACATACTGGGAGGGATGGGAGGGGGATGTTTTTTTTTTTTTTAAGAGGTAGAAATATAAATTATTTTAATGGTGTTACCCTGGGAGGGCTATAATTGTTGTTTTATTTTGCCCCCTCGGTTTCGCCTCTCTGCCCATCTTCTTTTTTTTTTTGGTCCCCCTGTGCCGGGAATGGTCAACATAGGGGGGAGGGGGGGAGGTGGACATAAGTATATTGGTGAAATATAACCAATAGAGGAAGTTTATAAAGGGATGTTTGATGCAATTTGTGATGTGGAGACGAGACGCATTTATATTCCTCAGCCTTATCATAAGAATAAACTATAGCATATAATGTAAAAGGGTGGCATGACTATTATTAAAATTATAGACATATTTGTTTGTTTGTTTTTTTCCTTTGGAGACAGATTGAGGAATATAAATGGAGATCGTTTAAATTTAGCTTTCTGGTACTCTAAATATGGAAATGGAATGATATGAAGATATAAATTATATAGTGAATAATTCATGTCTAAAGAGGGAAAAATACGGGAGGGGTAGTTGTAATCTATGTATATAAATATCCCCATGGATTGTGGGGATTTAAGGGGGAGGGGAAGGAGAAAAAAGGGAGGTATTATTTTGGATGGGATTAAGTTGAAAATATGGTTTAGTTAGGAGGGGTTTGGAGATAATAATAAATGACAGCCGGGGGAGGGGGAGCTAGGGTGGGAGCCGCTCAACCATTTTGGGTCATCTCCCCCTAGTTAGGATTTCACCCACGGAGGTAACTGGGGGAAGACCCAGTCAGTGGTGTATATTTCCCTTAGGGGTATAGAGGGGGGAGGGGGAAGGTACTTTTGGAGGGGAATTAACATTTATATTTATTGAATCCTTTTTTTTATCTTTTTTTATTTCTTTTTCTCCACTTTTTCCCTGAGATGGCGGCTCTAAAAATAACATCATTGAACGCTAAAGGACTTAATGTACCAGAAAAACGTAGAATGCTCTTAAATGACTTAAGGAGGGAGGAAACAGATGTGGCTTACGTTCAAGAGACACACTTCAAGACAGGACATCTACCATTTCTCCAGAACAGATTCTTCCCTTGTGTCTATCATGCAATGAACCAGGAAGCAAAATCTAAAGGAGTATCGATTTTGATCTCCAACCAAATTGCTTGGACATTGTTAGATAAACGTCTGGACCTGAAAGCAAGGTATCTCTTTCTGAAGGGTACTATTGGAGGGACTAAAGTAACTTTGGCCACACTGTATGTACCAAACACCCATCAAGATGTATTTATTAAAAAGGTTCTCACAGACTTGATGGATTTCGCAGAGGGCAAGTTGATCTTGGGAGGAGATTTTAATGTTACTTTGGATCCCGGCCTGGATGTGTCTTCTGGGACATCATCGATCCCAGGGAAAGTTAGAAAAGGAATTCTGCATAAATTGCATGAGACACAGTTAGTAGATGTATGGAGGATATTACATGCAGAAGAAAGGGATTATTCTTTTTTTTCCAATCCACATCAGACATACTCTCGTATAGACTTTT
Organism: Rana temporaria; assembly: GCF_905171775.1. Classification (NCBI taxonomy): domain Eukaryota; kingdom Metazoa; phylum Chordata; class Amphibia; order Anura; family Ranidae; genus Rana; species Rana temporaria. Next base: position 490,216,287 of record NC_053491.1, read on the forward strand.
TTTTGATTCCACACTACCTGATTACATCGGTAACGAAAGTAGAGGTTGGGAATATAACGTGGTCAGACCATGCCCCAGTCAGCGTGTGTCTTTCCCTTTCCGGTGCGGTTCTATCCCAGGACAGATGTTGGCGTTTAAATGTGAGTTTACTGCAAAACACGGAAATTAGGGAAGACGTTGCTAAAGAAATTGCAGCGTACTTTCAAATTAATGATACCCCTGGATCTGACCCGGGCATGGTTTGGGAAGCACACAAGACTGTGATTAGGGGGATCCTGATCAAGCATGGCTCGATCCTGAAAAAGAAACGTGATAAACAAATTAGGGAATTATTGGAAGATATTCAGAAGCTGGAAGTCCAACATAAAAAAACACAATTATCTAGTAGTGGGAGAGACTTAGGTTACTTAAGGAGACAGCTAACAGAGGTGATGCGTTTTAAAGCAAAGGCAACAATTCAAAGAGATTTAATTATGAATTTGGAGATAAGTGTAGTAAGTTATTGGCAGGAACACTCAAAGAAAAGAGAGGGTCAACATACATCCCCCAAATAAAAGGGAAGGAAGGACAATTAATACGAAAACCAAGAGAGATAGCCCAGACATTTGGGGATTATTATTCCTCCTTATATAATCTTGTTATAGATGTGAAATCCCAGCTAGAGATGAAGGAATATCTATCCGCCTCGGAGCTACCTAGATTGCCATTCCCAATTAGAGAGAGTCTAGAGAGACCTATTTCCATTGAGGAAGTAGATGCTACATTAAAAAAGATTAAGCCAGGAAAGACGCCAGGCCCCGATGGATTTACTTTAAGGTACTATAGGGAATTCTCCACACTATTAATAGGCCAAATGACAACATTTTTCGACGCTCTTGGAAGTACTGCAAAGTTTCCCCCAGACGCACTCCTTGCGCATATTACAGTGATACCCAAGGAGGGGAAGGACCCGGCAGACTGTGGCAGTTACAGGCCTATCTCTCTATTAAATGTTGACTTAAAATTATTTTCAAAAATAATTGCAACCAGTCTCCAACCATGGATGGTGCAGTTAGTGAACTTTGACCAAGTAGGTTTTATCCCTGGAAGAGAAGCCAGGGATAATACAATTAAAATCATCAATTTGATTCATTATGCGGAGACAAAAAAACCCTAGCGTCATGGTGAATACTGATGCCGAAAAAGCATTTGATAGGGTGAATTGGGGGTTCCTGGAGGAGATGCTGAGTCAGGTGGGGCTGGGGGCACATATGGTCAGGTGGATCATGAGTGTCTACACGACCCCACGTGCCTCAGAAAAAGTAAATGGAGTCCTTTCTCGCCCGTTTAAGATCTCAAATGGTACAAGACAGGGATGCCCCTTATCGCCCTTGCTGTTTGCTCTTTCACTGGAGCCTTTATTAAATAGAATCCGTCAGAATTTGAATATCCAGGGAATTCAGATGGGGGAGCAGATACACAAGGTGGCAGCATACGCAGACGATCTTCTTTTCTCCTTGACCAACCCTCATATTTCCCTGCCTAATCTGATAAACAAAAATTGAGCTATACGGAAGGATGTCTAATTTAAAAATTAATAGAACTAAATCAGAGGCAATGGAGGTGGCAATGCCAGCCAACATGGGGGAAACCATAAGACTGAACTTTGGATTTAAATGGGGGAAGGCCCTGAAATATTTGGGTACTTATATACCAGCAAATATAAAGAATATTTTTGGGTTAAACTTCCCATCCCTGTATAGCTCAATACAAACACTTCTAGATAAATGGCAACATGGACTTCATTCCTGGTTTGGGCGGAGTAGTACAGTGAAGATGTCGATTTTGCCAAAAATACTGTATCTCTTCCAGGCACTCCCAATTTCTATCCCAGCTTCTTTCCTTCGGCAATTAGATAGGCTGTTTATTAACTTTATATGGGCGGGGAAATGCCCTAGAATAAAGAGAGAATTACTTAGAAAGCCGAGGAGAGTAGGGGGGATGGCTGTCCCAGCTATAGTGAAATACTATAGAGCAACTCACCTGACAAGGATGGTGGACTGGTGCAGGCATAGAGTGTCAAAATGTTGGGTAGATATTGAACTAACCTGTAGCCCGATCCCATTATCTAGAGCATCGTGGTGTTATGCAGAATTACCAATATATCTTAAAAAACACCCTACAATAGGACCTACGTTAAGAATATTAGCAAAAATATGTAGGAATCAGGAATTCTCGTCAAAATATTCACCATTGCTACCTATATTAGGAAATCCTAAATTCACCCCGGGTTTGGAAAAGGGCAATTTTGAGAACCTTAGACAGAAGGGCGGCTATCAGGCCGCATATTTTATACAGTCAGAAGATTGGCCCTCAGTGGGCGATCTGACAAAGGATGGGGGTCCTTTGGGCTCACTTTCTGGCAGGCAATCCAGTTAAACCATTTCCTGGGGTCACTAGGATCGGTGGAGAACTTTCAAAGGCAGTTGACAGTGTTTGAACAATACTGTAGCGATGAAGAACCACTCTTGCAGGTGGTATCAAAGATGTATGGTCTTTTGAATGCTCCTCCAGAAGAGTATGTGATGTCAGGAATTGGCAAATGGGAAGAAGCCCTGGAGAGAAATTTCACTCCAACTGAACGGAAACAGATTATTTTACTGACATTTAACTCTTCGATTTCTACAAGAACCCAAGAGGCCAGTTATAAAATTCTCACACAATGGTACTATACCCCAGTAAGGCTGAATAAATTTGCAAAAGAAAACTCAGACCAATGTTGGAGATGTGGGAGGGAGCGGGGAACTCTTTTGCATATATTCTGGACTTGTGAAAAAATGAGACATTATTGGGAGGAAGTTAGGAGAATATCCCAAAATGTTACAAAATATCAGATACCAAATGATCCCGCTTTCTTCCTGCTCCATTGCTCACAAATTCCAGTCCAGAGTTACAGGAAATCAGTCATATGTCACATGATCAATGCAGCAAAGGTGGGAGTCCCCCGAAGCTGGAGGGACTCTAGACCTCCCTCTATAGCACGGTGGCTTTTGAGGATTCAGGAGATAGAGGCAATGGAGTATTTAGTTCTCTCAGCTCAGAATAGGAGGAAACAATATAACGATACCTGGTTGGGTTGGAAAACATTTATTAACTCAGAGGAAGGGAAGAAAATGTTTGAGGAAAAATAACAGGTAAAGGGACTCTATAAGATTTGGTGCCACACACCTCAGAGAATAGTGGATATGGAGGGGGGGAGGGAGGGGTGGTCCTTTTTTTTTTTTGTTCCCTTCTCTCTCTTTGACTTAGTCCGTAGGTCGAAGAAGTAATGTAAAGGGGAGAAAGGGATACATTGGGTATAGGAAATCCCCATCCTATTATGTTGTTGGATAGAATAAGGTATATGTTATATTGGTGTATTTGTATTATGTGGACGTGGTGATGCTGTTTTTCTTTCTCTTGGAATATGTATGCTATTTTGTATGCCTTTCCCCTTTGCAAAATAAAAAAAATATTAATACAAAAAAAAGACTGTATTCACTACACTGAACGAATTCCATACTCCTGAAGAAGAACAGGGAGGCATTTTGGGACATTGTGTTATACTTATCACAATTCAGTATATATTTCTATAGCTTACAGTCTTCATTTTTACTCAATTGAATTGAATAAAATGTTGCCTTCATTTAATTTTGCTTCCAAAATTCATGTGACTTGTTTAGGCACCGTCATAATCCCTCCATCCCTTCCTTTACTTTTTACCTATTGTACAGGGATGAGGTGCCAAATCTATTAGAGGATACACCAACCACTTCCACCTCTTTTCTATTGTGTAGCAAAGTTTGTTTAAAAAAATACAAATTCTGATCTGACAGTGAGGATTTGTTTGGAAATGGGAACAAGAGAAAATCTACCAAAGAGAAAAGGAGAGAATAAAGGTAGTGGTGATGAGTGCGGTGTATGTGTACAGTGTTTATCACCGACAATGGAGTTACACTTGGGATAATTAGTGCCAATCATTATTTTGAGATAATTGGTGTCACTCATTATTTTGAGATGATTGGTGTCAACCATTATTTTACCAAATTGTTGTCTGAAAACACAAAGTCCTCTTACCTGTCTGTGTGATCTCATCCAGAATGGCCAATAAATTAGGATGAGGATGATCTTTCTGTAGTGCATGGAGACATTCCCAGAGTCCAATCACAGCTTTTCTTCCCCGATCCTGAATATCTTGTAACAAGGTACGAGAGAAGGAAGACGGGTCTTTTTCCATTGATGTGTATTTCTGGAAAATATATATGATTATTTTATCATATCTGCTGTTAAAATGTAACTTAATTTCTTTTGGATAAATACATAAAATGATTCTGGGTGCTTTGAACATTCCATTCAGAAAAGAACATCTTGTTACAAAGGAAGTTATCCTGGGTACCGCTGACACTTGCCTGAAATCTTCCTGGCCTTTGTGTGCTTTTGCATTTCTCCCATTATATTTTGATTCAATAGGACTGTGACAAACCCTATGTTCTCAAACAGCACTCGGTCTGCCGTCAATGCTTCCTCTGTCCAGAACCAGCACCATCCAATAATCTCCAGCCCCCCAGACAACACCTCAGTGTAGAGTGGCAAACAACAAACTGCTTTATATTCACACATGAACACAACAGAGATCTCACTTCAAAACACTTCCCTCCCACCCTTGGAAAACAGGGCGGGTTAAACTGTCCAATGACAATGGATACAGAGGTCAGATCTGTTCAAACTTCTCATTGGTAAACAGTCTTATCCACAGGGGGCTGCTGGAGGAAACCCCCTCCCTCATTCCTCACAGCAAGACACTTAATACTCCCATAATACTTGAGGCAGATAGCCACAATAGACAATAGAATACAGTCACACCGCAAACCATCACAGCAAATAGTCCAACAGCATGAGACAACATACGTTATATATACATATATACAGCATTGAGTCTGACTAGCACAGATCATAGTGGGGTTCTCATTCACAATGTGACCCTATTAGAGACACAGGGTGCTTTACACAATACAGGCGTCGGGGGAAGCTGGACAAGGAGCCTCCAGAACTCTCCAGGGCAAGCTGAGTTCCACAAACCCCAGACCCAAAGTCACTCCTGTCACAAAGACACTACCAGAGGTGCAGGCAAGAGACAACAGATCAGATTTATACTATTCACTACAGGGGGTGATAATGTGTTGCCAAACAGTGCTACCCATTAGTGCCCATCATTGCTGCCCATCGCTGCCCATAAGTGCCACCCATCAGAGCCCATCAGTGCTGCATATCAGTGCCACCTATCAGTACCCATCAGTGCTGCCTATTTGTGCACATCAGTGCTACATATTAGTGCCTCCTCAGTGCTGCCTCATCAGTGTCCATCAGTGAAGGAGGAAAATTATTTACAAATGTCAGGTCACCTGAGGCCAGGTGACAGATACACACCGTTAGGGTCAGGAGTGCACCGCTAAGGCTGTGGACCTTACGGCTGACTGCTGCAGATGGAACTCCGGGTGGTTAAAGGAAGGTGGGTCCACTGGAGCACCAACACAGATTCCACAGGGAGCTAGAGCATAAGATTCCCCAGGGTGTGGAGTCTAAGAGCCAGCAGGTGTTCACCAGAGCCTCTAGTGGTGAGGATTGACTGGGCTGCAACTGGCTGCAGGTCGCAGCCCCCAGAGTCTCCCAGCTCACACTTCCAGTAGGCTACAAGAGGATAGAGGTGAAGCAGCAACTCAGGATAACAAGAGATAGTAAGGGGATAAGCCAAAGATCAGGGTGACTAGCAGACAAGGATAAACATAGAAAACGCCAAAGGTCAGGGTCACAAGCAGTCATGGATAGTCAAGAACAAGCCAAGATCGGTAAAACAGACACAGACATAGAGCACACGGCAAGCTGGAAACCAAACACACAATAGCTAACAAACAATGTTGATCAGCACGGCTGGCTTGCAGTGCACAGGTTAATATAGAGTTCCCTGATGGGGCCTGGGGTGGAGCCATGCTTAGAGGAGAGATTACTTACGCAGCCAGGTGAGAGTGTCTGGCCTCTAAAGCTGAACACATGGAGGAGAGGTAAGCTGGCAGACAAACATTACTGCATAACCATGAGAATAAAACATTGTTTAAACAAACACAAAGAAAAAGGTATTTTTTTTTAAAATGTTGGTATTTTTTAAAAATAAAAAAGCCAGTAGTGATAAAATACCACCAAAAGAAAGCTCTATTTGTGGGGGAAAAAGATAAAAATGTCATATAGTTAGTGTTGAATGACAATGTCATTCAAAGTGCGACAGCGCTAAAAGCTAGTCCCCCTGTTTTCCCATTTCAAGCTGACCACCCTAGGCATTAGATTAGATTATTAATATATATGTGTATGTATTTTATATTAGGGATGAGCCGAACATCCCCCGTCCGGTTCGCACCAGAACCTGCGAACAGACCAAAAGTTTGTGTGAACTTTAGAACCCTGTTAAAGTCTATGGGACTCGAACGTTTGAAATCTAAAGTGATAATTTTAAAGGCTAATATGCAAGTTATTGATCCTAAAAAGTGTTTGGGGACCTGAATCCTGCCCCAGGGGACATGTATCAATGCAAAAAAAAGTTTTAAAAACTGCAGTTTTTTCAGGAGCAGTGATTTTAATAATGCTTAAAGTGAAACAATAACATTTAATTATTCCTTTAAATGTCATACCTGGGGGTGTATAGTATGCCTGTGAAGTAGCGCTTGTTTCCCGTGCTTAGAACTGTCCCTGCACAAAATGTAATTTCTGAAGGAAAAAAAGTCATTTAAAATCACTTGCGGCTATAATGAATTGTTGGCTCCCGGCAATTCAGAGAAAAGTCATTCATAAAAAAGAAAAAAAAAGCGTGGGGGTTCCCCCAAATTCAATTACCAGGCCTTTCTGGTCTAGTTTTAAATTTTTTTTTTAAATGGCATGGATTTCCCCCCAAAAATACACACCAGACCCCTTATCCGAGCACGCAATCTGGCAGGCCACAGGAAAAGAGGGGGGGACGAGAGAGTGCACCCCTCCTGAACCATACCAGGCCACATGCCCTCAACATTGGGAGGATGCTTTGGGGGGTTTGTGACCCCTGAAAGCACTATTTCCCCATGTTGATGGGGACAAGGGCCTCATCCCCTCAACCCTTGCCCGGTGGTTGTGGGGGTCTGCGGGCAGGGGGCTTATCGGAATCTGAAAGACCCCTTTAACAAAGGGGACCCCCAGATCCCGCCCCCCCCCTATGTGAATTGGTAATGGGGTACATTGTACCTCTACCATTACAGTAAGAAAGTGTAAAGAATTGTAATTAAAAAAAAACACACACACACACCGTGGAGAAAGTCCTTTATTCAAAATAAATAAATTAAAAATACAGCTGTGGTAATCCACTCTCGGTCTCCGCTCCAACGCTGTTGGTATCCTGTGATCTCCTCTCCGCCAGGGTCCAGCGATGAGAAGATCTCTTCTTCATCCAGGTCCGGGATCCAGCGATGAGATGTCCATCCAGCGCACGCATTGCTTGTCTCCACTGGAAACAGCCCGGCGAATGTTGCGACTTCAGCAGTGACAGCTCTTATGTAGGTGAGGGCGGGGCCACCCGTCCCCCTCTGACGCAAGGGAGAGCCCAGGCTTCCCCAGTTCTCCACTGTGTGTGTTTTTTTTTTACAATTCTTTACACTTCCTTAGTGAAATGGTAGAGGTACAATGTACCCCATTACCAATTCACATGGGGGGCGGGGTCACAGACCCACCAAAGCATCCTCCCAATGTTGAGGGCATGTGGCCTGGTACAGTTCAGGAGGGGGGAGCTCTCGTCCCCCCTTTTTCCTGTGGCCTGCCAGGTTGCGTACTCAGATAATATGTGGATTTTTGGGAGAACTCCACGCCATTTTTTTTTTTTTGGGTGGAGTTCCCCTTAAAATCCACACCAGACCTGAAGGGTCTGGAATGGATATTAGGGGGAACCCCACGTAATTTTTGTTTTAAATTTGACGCGGGGTTCCCCTTAATATCCATACCAGACCTGAAGGGCCTGGTAATTAAATTTGGGGGACCCCCATGTTTTTTTTTTATTTTTATGAATGACTTTTCTCTGAATTGCCGGGAGCCGACAATTCAGTATAGCCACGAGTGATTTTAAATTACTTTTTTTTTTCTTCAGAAATTACACTTTGTGCAGGGACAGTTCTAAGCACGGGAAATAAGCGCTACCTCACAGGCATATTATATACCCCCCTAGGTATGCAATTTAAAGTAATATTTCACTTTTATTGTATCACTTTAAGCATTATTAAAATCACTGCTCCCGAAAAAAAATGCTGTTTTTAAAACTGTCCCCTGGGGCAGGACAGCAGGTCCCCAAAGACTTTTTAGGACAATAACTTGCATATTAGCTTTTAAAATTAGCACTTTAGATTTCTCCCATAGACTTTTACAGGGTGTTTCGCGGCTTTTCGAATTTGCCACGAACACCCTAAATAGTTCGCTGTTCGAGTCGAACATGAGTTCGACTCGAACTCAAAGCTCATTTCTATTTTATATATTGTGTTATATGTAGGCATTCCAGGACAAATCCATTTTACACATCAAAAGGGTGTTAATGTTGTGCAGGGCAACATTGATATCTGTTAATCTAATTACGCATTTCAAAGGGGATTTGTTGATCAAAGGGGATAGTGACCAAACAAGATTTACTCCACATATCAAAGGGGACAGATAGTGACTCTGTGCTATGTTAATGTTAATATGCAAGAATGCAAATATTATTATTTATAGCACATTAACCCACCAACAAAATGGCCACACCCAGCAGAACACATACACCTTCAGTAACATGGCCGCCATTCAACATCCTGTGTTTTGAGCTTCAGGAAAATGGCCGCCCTCATCAGAATTCCCTATACGAATATAAGGACATCCTTTGTGCTTGTTTTCTTATCCCCTGATGAAGTCACGTGATCAGTGACGACACGCGCCGGGACAACGCAAGCACCGGAGGTGACACGGAAGAGCTTGGATTATTTTTCGGATTATTACAGATTATTTTCAAAATTACTACACCATATCGGGATCTTCCTTTATCCTTTCCCTGCTCATTTTGGGTACGATCGTTGTAGAACATATACCTTATGGACAGGTGAAGTGTCCCATATAGCCAGACCATTATCCCCAGGCTCAACATAAGGCCGGATCGATATATTTACATGCTGTAACCTCACAGCAGTGAGGTAAGAGGCCACTCATTCACTGTCACCAGAAGGATACCTACAGAGTGGATATATATTGTCACCATCACCCATATCCAGCACTTATCATCCCACTATATTTTTTGAACGTTTTTCACTATGCATGCAGCTTGCATATTGTACAATTGAGCTTACGCAGCTCAATTGTACAATAAAAAAATCCCAATAATAAATAACAATAAATCCCAGTCCCAATAAAGACGACGTAGCAGTCGTGGTGGGAACAATCGTGAATTCCAGACTGGACTATGCTAACGCCCTGTACCTCGGACTCCCAAAGTACCAAATCTCCCGTCTGCAAGTCGTTCAGAATACGGCCGCCAGACTGGTGACTGGAAAAAAAAAATGGGAATCAATCTCACCTTCGTTGAGAACCCTTCACTGGCTGCCAGTAAAAGACAGAATTGCATTTAAAGCACTCTGCCTGACACATAAGTGCATCCATGGGAAGGCTCCGCAATATCTTTGCGACAAGATAGAACCTCACAATTCGAATCGCGTTCTGCGATCCACCTACCAAAATCTGGTCAGGGTACCAAAAACCAAATACAAGTCCAAAGGAGAAAGAAGGTTTGCTTTTCAGGGTCCTAGACTATGGAACGCTTTACCAACCAGCATTCGGTTGGAGGAAAACCACCTGACTTTCAGAAGACGGATCAAAACTCTGCTCTTTTGATGTCATGAGACACGAACAACTAGCGCCCAGAAGCGATTCAGTTCGCATGCGCCGCGCTTTATAAGTTTTTCATTCATTCAATAAAAAAAATTGCAGATCGCCGCCATTACTAGTAAAAAAAAAATAATAAAAAAAATATTCTGTCCCCTATTTTGTAGGCGCTATAACTTTTGCGCAAACCAAAACCAGAATACGTATCGGCCTAGACTGAGAAAAAAAAATGGGCTATTTATTATAGCAACAAGTAAAACATAGTATTTTTTTTTCAAAATTGTCGCTTTTTTGTTTATTGCGCAAAAAATAAAAACCGCAGAGGTGATCAAATACCACCAAAAGAAAGCTCTGTTTGTGGAAAAAAAGGACGTCAATTTTCTTTGGGAGCCACGTCGCATGACCGTGCATTTGTCAGTTAAAGCGAAGCAGTGCCGGAAGCTGAAATTTCACCTGGGTAGGAGGGGGGTATATGTGCCCAGTAAGCAAGTGGTTAAAGAGATAATGAGTAATAAGTAATAAGTAATAAGGTAGAATTGAAGAAGAAGAATACTTGCAATTAATGTCCAAGGGTTGATCAGAGTTCGATCGATGAACTGGGTAATCGGTGCTCAAAACTTGGCAGATGTTCCTGCTTGGATGGTCAAAAAGGAGAACCCCTGATGACTTGACATCTCCTCTTTTCTGTCAGATCAAAGGGGCGCTGACACGACCAGTGACCAATTGTCTGGTCAACTTAGTTAGGGGTTGGTTACTGGGAGGGGTCCACATTCATGCCCATATCCCACGTCACTTTGTGATCCATTTTCATATCTCTGCAACTCTAATGCCGTGTACACATGGTCGTTTTTTGTGATGAAAAAAAACGACATTTTTAAAAACGTCATTTAAAATGACTGTGTGTGGGGAAAACGTTGTTTTGTCTTGTGAAAAACGACAAAAAAAAATCGAGCATGCTTCAATTTTTTATGTCGTTTTCGTCACAATAAATGATAGTGTGTGGGTAAAACGAAGTTTTTAAAAATGCGCATGCTCAGAAGCAAGTTATGACGGGAGCTTGAATGGAACAGAGTGCCGTCGTACGTGCTGAACGTAACCGTGCTTTGCTAGAGAAAACGATGGTGTGTAGGCAACTTCGTTTTTTAAAATGAAGTTTGAAAAACATTGTTTTGTTTCATGATAAAAAACTTTGTTTTATTTCATCACAAAAAATGACCGTGTGTACACGGCATAATGTTTGCAGACTAACAATATCCATTTTATTGTTCAGTGTGATATTTGCTTTATGAAAAGTCCAAACATGACAAGTTTGCCCATCCTATGATTAAGTGACGTGGTGTCACGATACGCGTGAGGAGGAAGTAGGAGGATTCGCTGGTGACGTCATCCGCTTGCGGCCGCAGAGCAGAGACGAATCTGTCTGTTTTACATGCTGATGATTCAGCGCTGTTTGTAAGTGCTACCTTGTTTTTTAATCCAAATAAATTGTGTACGTTTTTACGCTATGGAAGCATCCCTGTTTTTATATTTGAGCGCCATTGCTGGGACCCTGTGAGACGGTTCGTGTGTGAGTGAAGCAGCAGGTTGGCTGGGAAATACCCTCTTTGGCAGCATTACAGGCTTTAATATAGCCTCTGTGAGGTAAGGGGCTTGCATGAACGCTGATTCGTACATCTACATTGTGGAAAGCCTGGTGGTTGGTGGAGCACTTATGCACCTTTCAAGTTTATGATTGAAGCATTCATTGAATTTATTTTCTCTGCACGTCTGTGCACTGGACACATTGTTGGATTCTATCCATTGGTTTCTGCACGTTTGTGCACTGGACACTTTTTGATATTATATTATAAATATTATATTTTTTTATGTATATTTTTATCATCACATTTTTTTATATATTTTTTATGACACGTTTTTTGTGTTTTTCACGTTTTCGGAAGTTTATGGGACATTTTCACTTCGGTCTATTTATAGATTGGGTTTTGTTAACCCATGCATGTCATTTATTTCACTTATAAGGACGTTTATTCTCAACACATATATTGGACTACAGCTTTATGATTGCACATATGCACTTTCAATGAATCAAGCACTTTACTGGATCTTTTTCACTTATTATTATTATTATTATTATTATTATTTATTTATGGTATTTGTATTTTGATTTTTTATCTATATTTATTATCTATATAATATTGGCACGTTTGCTCAGTATTAGGATATTTCACCTTTATTGCCCCTCACATTATTTATTAAGGTCTGGGTGCTTTCCTTATCCCGGGTTTTGAGGATTGATTACATTCATTGTATTTACATTGTGCTTATATAGGCACGTGTGTATATTTAAACAAGGATATTCGTATTATTATTCTCTCACTCTTATCACCCTCCACATTATCCTATTGATGTTGGATGGTTGTTGAAACTGCAATTGGAGTGGAACACCTCTAGAAATACAGGAAGTGGTGGATTTTTTACTTTGATTGAAATTTTTCAACAGGAAGTGTTTTAATATAGTTTTTAGTTATTTATTGCAAGCGCCATTGCACCCCCCCCCCCCATATTTTAAAACAAGTTTGCCATTGTTATTTTACCTAGGACTAATAAATGGGGCCAGGGGCCTTCCATATAATTGATCATATTCATGTCTGGGCTTGAAACGTTACAAATTATCTGAGGAAACTAAATATGTCCGTTCTTTGGCTGTGCTATGAGTTAGCTGGAAGTTATGAAACCTGCTTAACTTTCATACCTATTTCACAGTTTAAGGCCCGGATTCTCAGTGGAGATACGACGGTGTATCTTTACGCCGTCGTATCTCTGCGTTGTGCCGTTGTATCTATGCGCCTGATTCTTAGAATCAGTTACGCATAGATTTCCCTTAGATCCGACAGGCGTAAGTCTCTTACGCCGTCGGATCGTAACTGCATTTTTACGCTGACCGCTAGGGGTGTGTATGCTGATTTACGCGTCAAAATATGTAAATCAGCAAGATACGCAAATTCACGAACGTACGCCCGGCCGACGCAGTACATTTACGCCGTTTACGTTAGGCTTTTCCCGGCGTATAGTTACCCCTGCTATATGGTGGCGTAAGTGCCGCATAACAATGTTACGTATGGGCGTCGTTCCCGCGCCGAAATTTGAAAATTTTGCGTCGTTTGCGGAACTCGTCCGTGAATGGGGCTGGACGTAATTTACGTCCACGTCAAAACCAATACTTCCTTGCGGCGTATTGGGAGCAATGCACACTGGGAGATTTCCACGGACGGCGCATGCGCCGTTTGTGAAAAACGTCAATCACGTCAGGTCACAGTAGATTAACATAAAACACACCCCCCTGTCCCACATTTGAATTAGGCGGGCTTACGCCGGACGATTTACGCTGCCCCGCTGCAACTTACAAAGCAAGTGCTTTGAGAATACAGCACTTGCCCGTCTAAGTTGCAGAGGCGTAAATCGGATATGTTACGCTGCCGCAAAGATACTCCGCTGGACGAGAATCTGGCCCTAAGCCTTTATGGGTACTAAGGCATTTACGACCGGGGTCTGCTGGTTCTCTGAGGTGAGAGGGTGACAGTTTTACGCCAGGAACCCTGGCAGGCGACCTTATCAAACCTAGCTTGGTTCTGTTTCTCTGATGAGATAACAACTCTTTTGAAGTATAAAGCCTATGAATTCCTGAGAATAAGGGAGGGAGGGAGTGAGTTCATTTTCACTGCTTACACTGTTTGAAAACCGTACAGCAGCCATGACAGCTTAGCTAACAACATGGCCTCTGCTACAGCTATCTGTGTGTCCAGTGCGTGATATCGTTACACCTCCCCCTTAGGTGGTTGCATGGGAGGGAACAACAATTTCCCTCCTGACTAGAGTTGAGCGGACACCTGGATGTTCAGGTTCGGGTCCGAACCCAAACTTTAAAAAAAAAGTTCGGGTTCGGGAACCCGAACTCCGAACCCCATTGTAGTCAATGGGACACGGACTTTTAGAAAAAAAAATGCGCGGAGGTCCCCGCAAATTCAATAACCAGACCCTTTAGGTCTGGTATGGATATTAAGGGGAACCCCGCCGTCAATTTAAAACAAAAATGACGTGCGGTTCCCCCTAAATATCCATAACCAGACCCGTTATCCGAGCACGTTGACCTGGCCGGCTGCAGAAAAGAGGGGGGGACAGAGTGCGCCCCCTCTCTCCTGAACCGCACCAGGCCACATGCCCTCAACATGGGGAGGATGTCCCCATGTTGATGGGGACAAGGGTCTCATCCCCTCAACCCTTGCCCGGTGGTTGTGGGGGTATGCGTGCGGGAGGTTTATCAGAATCTGGAAGACCCCTTTAACAAAGGGGACCCCCAGATCCTGACCCCCCTGTGTGAATTGGTAATGGGGTACCCCTACCATTTCACGAAGGAAGTGTAAAGTCTTGTAAAAAAAAAACACACTGACACCGTAGAATAAAGTCCTTTATTAATAAAAAAAAAAAGAAAAAAACTCCAGCGGTGATAATCCACTCGTTCCCGGCTTCCTGCGTTGTCCTGATCCTGCGACGGCTGCGGGTGATCTCCAGCGATGAGAAGATCCTGCGCCGGGTGATCTCCGCTCCAGCGATGAGAAGATCCATCCATCCAGCGCAGCAGCATCCCCGACCTCCTCTCACCGCTGGACACAGCCCAGCGAATGAGCGGCTGAAGCTGTGACATTACTTATAGAGAGGAGGCAGAGCCCCCCGTCACTTGACCCCGCACCCTCTGACGTACCCTCTGCTACGTCACTGGGGAAGCCCAGGAAGAGGAAAGACCCTGGGCTTACCATTTTTAGCAATGAAAGTATATAAAAGATGATTATAATATACTGTAGATACAATTGGATACATTGATAGAAGTTATTTAAAGGGAATTTGGGTGGATTTACTAAAGGCAAATAGATTGTGCACTTTAAAAGTACAGTTACACAGATTTTTCCCAGAGCTTAGTGAATGTGGTGCAGTTCTGCTGATTTCCATCATCCAATCATGTGCAAGAATAATGTTTATTTTCCTTGCATATGTAGCGCTACCCCATTAGGGAGCCGCTGGTAATTGATTGGGTCTGTACTCTGCTTTAACACCCCCCAATAATTTGGTCTCACTCCCCTTGACACAGCTGTGGTGCAGTGCTGATATGAAGCTCAATAATAAAAGACAAGTAATTAGACACAGATTATATTCACTTTACCTGTGTTGTCACCCGGGCATACACTGTTACATCTGCTTGGAGAATTAACAAGCCTCACAACAGATTGTGTTAAAGCAAAAGGTAACTTTACTAGAACAGGTTTTATCATTAACATGGAGTCACAATTGGTATACAATAATGAAACAAGAGGCTGTAAGTGGCAACCGCCTGAGAACCACCTGTATTGCTTCAGCAGGAGTGTCTCCAAGTGGGACTAATGTTCAGGCAACAACCTCAGCACCGAGCACCTTCCCACTTTCAGCACACCATGTAAACACTATGAAACCTACTATGCGGCACACAGTATTTAGCGAGAATAGTATATCACAGTATAATGAACTCAATATCCCCCCCTTACAGTCTCTAGCAAATGGTAGCAGCACGGCAAGGCCTTGCAATAAGAATACAGTATAGTCTCTGGTCTTTTTTCTTCTGCTAGCTACAGTGAAACAAAGATTGTAGTCCAAAGGGCTATCTGCTCAATAAGCAAGGTAGAACAACATAAAACTGTAGTTTAAATTGTGGAAAGTATCTGTGTACTCCTTCCTAGAAATGCACTTCCAGTGGCAGTCACCAAACAATCAATGCACATGTGACTCTATTGAACTGAACTGTTCCGTTGAACTAC
This sequence comes from Rana temporaria, assembly GCF_905171775.1. Lineage (NCBI taxonomy): Eukaryota > Metazoa > Chordata > Amphibia > Anura > Ranidae > Rana > Rana temporaria. The sequence goes on from NC_053491.1 coordinate 490,232,054, forward strand.
CGGTCCCAGCAACACTACGCAATCAGTCTAGGTGTGTGAAAAGCAGTACAAAGTTCTGGGCATCAGCCCTCTCACCACACGATGTCCGGGAAGATAGATGCCTCTGCTCCACAGGATCTCCGTCTGTTTGCTGCAACCACACTGTCACGCTGTACCGTTTCACGGACGACCGGGAGTTCTCCGTTACCTCCCCAAATGCCACTGGTTTGTTCACACTGCTGTTCTGTTTCAAAGTACCAGGGAGTTCACAGTTACCTCCCCAAGGGTCGCTGGTTTGTTCACCACGATGTAGGCCGGAGCTCTGTGAGGGCAGCACAGTGGTGCAGTGAGTAGCACTTTCGCCTAGCAGCAAAAGGGTTGCTGGTTCAAATCCCGACCACGACACCATCTGCCTGGAGTTTGCATGTTCTCCCTGTGCGGGTTTCCTCTGGGTACTCCAGTTTCCTGCCACACTCCAAAGACATGCTGGTAGGTAAATTGGATCTTGTCCAAATTGGCCCAGTATATATATGTATTCTGTGTGTATGACTGTGTGTCCCAAGCGTGTCACGATCCTACGGGGTAAATGACTGCACCAGCCAAGCCGACTCTGGCTGGAAAAAGCGCCCAGAGGCGATTCAGTTTGCATGAGTAGCGCTATACAAGTCATTCATTCATTTACATACAGAGCTCTGCTGGCAAGCCATGTGTCTCAGGAACAAGAGACCTAAAATGGCCACCACAAGGCTTTTTATCTCCTTCCCAGCATGCACTTCAGCCCCGAGTGTTCATGGGTAGGCTATTTGCATAATCCCTCATCATGTTCTTGAAAAACAACAATACCATAACTGAAGTCCATTTCACATTTTGGCCACTAGATGAAGCCAATTACCAATTTATAGCATTAGTCCCGAAAATGTCATTACACAATATTAATACAAGATTAAGAGCCCTTTCACACTGGAAACGCCAATAGCGGAGCGTTAAAATAGCGGTAAAACACCGCTATTTTACAGCGATTTTACCATGTTTTTGCCACGTTTTTACCGCGATTTACCGCGTTTTTACAGCATTTTCAATTCATTTTAATAGAGGGGGGGTTTTATGAGCGTTTTAATAGCGCTATTTTTACTGCGAAAACACAGCAAAAACGCCGCAAAAACGCGGCAGTGTCAAAGGGCTCTTAGAGGCAAAATTGCCCCCGCTACCTATATGATTGGGTATTCTTTGCAATATGAAGCTTCATCACATTTGCTAAGCTCTGGGGAAACTGAGTGAAAATTTACTTCCAAAGTGTACAGTCTCTTTGCATTTAGTAACTCAACCCCTCTGTGCATTATTACATTCTGGTGGGAGAAGTTGTGTAAATGGTTTAAATATATTTAGTATTGAGTAATGAAGTTTTGATATGATCATGTTTATTGGGAGGACTTTTATGTTCAGCTGTTGTATGATCATTATGGAGTGATATGTGTACAATAGACATGTGCACACTGAAATATTTAGTTTCGGAATTTCGTTTTCGTCCGCAAAGTAAATGTATTTAGTTATTCCCGAAATTCGTTTTTATTTATTTTGTTTCAATAAAAAATGCATTTGTCCGAAAATCTGAATTATATATCAGACAGGAGGCTTCGTATCTTATGCATATCTTTCTTTACTAAAGCTCATAGCAGAAATACATAAAAACTTTATGGTAATCTAAAAATAAAACATTCAAAGGACTACCAATCCCAGCAGTCCCTGGGGCAACGTAGCCCCTCCCAGGCCTCAGCCTATATATGGGACTGACTGAGGTAACCACGTCCTCTTTCTTTCTGCTCATCGCAGGATTCAGATAAGTATTTGATTGACATTGATAGACAGCTGTTTCAGTGACAGTGGGGTACCCCCCCCTGCGGTCTTTCCGTTTTTTCCACAGCTGTTATTCACTCATTTCACTTATGTATGCTATGTACGCGCTTTATTCATTGTTATTTACTTCTGTAATAACCATTTAGAATTCTCCTCTTTCCTGACGGTTTTCCGGGTTATGTGCCCTTCCTCTCCTGTGTACTCCATCTACACCTGCTGATCGTGAGGTGCAGACGCTGTCCCCTCACTCGCACACTGCATGGAGTGGTGTTCCCCCGCCCGCCCCCCCCTCCGCTTGCCTGTCAGCGTTCGCAGCGCGACAGGCAGCGCCATCTTCTCCCTTCTCCTCACGTTCTTTCACTGAGGAGGGGCGGGACTCGGCGGCAACCAGCCAATCAGCGCTCGGGTAGCGTAGTCTCGCGAGACTTCGCCCAGAGCGCGAAAGTAACGCGGGCTTTCTCCCTCACACCGCTGCCAGTGCAAGACGAGCGGTTCTGAGGTGAGGAAGCCTGCTGAGCTACTCCCGTTTTCTCCCCCTATTACTGACACTTGTGGATACTTGTTACCCACAGAAACCTTTTAAACATCCTAATTGCTTCTATGCTTACAAGCTGTAAGGATAGAGTTTGATCCACAAATTGTTTCTAGGCTAAATAACTGTAAGGATCTGGTACATTACAGTCTAGACTGGTGATCAACTGATTTAAATAAATATATATATTGATTTATAGAGGGACCAGTGACTTTTAAAACGCCGACATTTTAAAAAGCATGTCTGAGGATAATTACACTGCCCCCCTTGCAGGGGAGGCTTTTACCCTGGATACCACTCAGTTCATGACGGCGGCTCAGATCCAAGATCTGATCAATATCTCTGTCCAAACGGCTCTGGCCTCGGCCATCCCGTCCACTGGAACACATCCCTCAAAGGCTGCTACGGTTAATCCGCCTCAAAATGGCGAACCGCCACACAAGAAAGGCAAAGTTTCTTTTAAACAGAAACACGTTCTAGCAGCACCTGACTCCCCGACAGGGGAAGAGAATAATTTGTTTCAGGCAGTTCCCTCCCCGGCCTGCCAACCACAGCATCCAACAGACCCTGATCGACCCCTGGGCCTCAGGGAGTTAAACACTAAGAGGCATCGGTCCGCTAGAAGGACCAAACCTGACTCCTATGTTGATTCCTCGGATGAGGATTCACCAGGTGCTTCAGGGAAAAGCGAGTCTGACGACTATGGGTCTGACGAGGATAGACAGGATGCTGAGGATACGGCATTTCACGCCAATGCCAACCCTGATGCACAGGGAGAAAGCATTTTAGATGCCTTGGGGGAACCATTTTTTCACCCAGATGCCATCGCTCACCCGCGATCCGGCGATTGGTCCCCCTTACCTCACGTATCTCAGTACGTGGAGCTCTGGGCCAGGAAATCCCTGGACAGACACGCCCGCAACAAACTGCGGGCCGAGTGCCCTAGACCCTCTATCCCCAACAAGGTAGTAACCACACCTGAGGTGGATCCCATGCTGGCCAAATACTTGGCAAAATCGGGGAAACTTCCCAAAAAAGGGATTGAGCGTTCCTTTAAATCTATCCAGGAACGCATCTTAGATCTAATGGGACCCCTAACCAAAATTCTGAATTTATCAGAACAGGCAGCCGCTTCGGGTCAACCGGTAGATTTAATGCAACTACGCGGCTGGGCTCAGAGGGCTATCTGCCTAGTGGGCACGGCTAACACCTCCTGCTCGGTGGAGAGACGCCGCTCCATCTTAATGCGGCTAGACCCCCAACTTTCCCACCTGGCCGAGACCGAACCCGGTCCGGCGGCAGTCGGTATGCTCTTTGGGGATAACCTCCTCAAAGACATCAATAAATTTGTGGGTTTGTTTTCAGGACTTGATAAAGCCCAAACATCTCTCAGAAAGTCAGGGGCTGTGAGAGTTTTCAACAGGGCCGGCAGAAGTAGAGGCCGATCTGCCGGCCGTGGGTCCACCTATAGGCCACAAAACAGACCAAACCCCCAATACCAGTACCAGCAGGCTCCTTCCACCTACCCCGTTCCAGTGGCGCAACCAGCACCGTTCTTTCCACCCCGGGGCAGACCATGGCGCGGACGCGGCGGACGCGGATACACCCGAGCCCGACCTCCATTCGGTGAGTATACCTTACACTCCACAACCACACATTCCAGTGGGGGGACGCCTGAGGTATTTTATCCACGCCTGGTCTGCGATTACGGCAGACCCATGGATATTGCAGACGGTAGAGGGTTTTCAAATAGAACTTCTGTCGTCACCGACATTAAATGTGGTCCCTCATCCTATCAAATTCACACGCCAGAACGTTACTCTCATCGAGAACGAAATACAGGACCTCTGGTCCAAACAGGCGATTTTAAAAGTAGAGGATTGTTCCCCGGGCTTCACAAGCAACCTTTTTCTTGTCAAGAAGAAAGGGGGCGGGTTCCGGCCCGTAATAAACCTAAGAGATTTGAACCAACATGTCTGCTACAGACACTTCAAGATGGAGGGCATTCACTGCCTTCGAGACCTCCTACAACCGGGGGACTGGTTAGGGAAAATAGATTTGAAGGACGCTTATCTCACCGTCCCTATCCACACGGAGTCACAACACCTACTCCGGTTCCGCTGGAAAGACCAGATATGGCAGTTCACCTGCCTTCCATTCGGACTATCGTCGGCACCATGGTGTTTCACAAAGTTGATGAAACCAGTGGTAGCTGCACTTCGAAGCAGAGGGGTACGTCTAATTATCTATCTGGACGATATCCTAATCATGGCCCACTCGAGGGCCCTAGTTTCCCTTCACATGACATGGACGGTCTCCCTGCTACAAACGCTGGGTTTCCTAATCAACCACGAAAAATCGGTTCTAAATCCGGCCCAGGTGTTGGAATTCTTGGGTTTCCTAGTGGACACCAAACAAGCGGTCCTCCGACTCCCAAAACCAAAATTAGCCCTAATTCGCAAAGAAATCAGGGCAGTGCTTCGCAAAGGCTCCTTATCCTTAAGGGTTCTGGCCCGCTTGGTGGGACTTTTAGCTTCATCCATACAGGCCATCTTCCCGGCCCCACTTCATTACAGAGCCCTTCAGAGGCTCAAAATTTTGCACCTTCGCCAGGGCCTCAGATATGCGGACGAGATCTCTCTCTGTTCGGAAGCAATAGAGGAATTACAATGGTGGCTTCGCCACGCAATCGAGTGGAACGGCAAGACCATATTCAATTCAGGTCCCAACATCATCATAGAGTCGGACGCCAGTCGCCACGGCTGGGGCGCCCGATGCGGGGCAGCTTCCACAGGGGGGACTTGGTCTGCCTCCGAATCGGAATTGCACATCAATGCCTTGGAACTGCTGGCGGCATTCTTCGCCGTCAAGAGCTTCATCCCACAGGCTTCCGATTGCTGTGTACTGTTCCGCATGGACAATGTGGCCGCGGTTCAGTACGTCAACCGCTTAGGAGGCACCAGGTCCAGGACCCTTGCAGAACTGGCAAAGGAGTTCTGGCACTTCTGCTTGGCCCGCAACATTGTCCCTATCGCGGAATATATTCCTGGAGTCTCCAACACGGTAGCCGACTGGTACTCTCGCCACCTTGTCGATTCCAGCGACTGGCGACTGGATCGCCCTGTGTTCCACCTATTGGAACGTCTTTGGGGCCCGTTGAACATGGATTTGTTCGCCTCTCGCCTCAACCACCAGCTACCCCAGTTCTTCAGCTGGAGGCCCGACCCAGAAGCATCCGCAGTGGACGCTTTCCGTCACATCTGGCCAGAGGGAACTCATTACGCATTTCCCCCATTCCAGATGATACCCAGAGTTCTCCTCCACGCCTCGAATCAACAGGCAACTATTGTGCTGATCACACCCTGGTGGCCGACACAACCCTGGTTCCCTCTCCTCTTAGGGATGGTCGTGGATTACCCCAGACTGCTCCCTCTGTTCCCATTACTGCTGACCAACCCATCCGGGGAACCCCATCCACTAATAATGGAGGGCAACCTCCATCTCCTAGCATGGCTGATTTCAGGATCTCCGAAGCGGATATCGACCTTTCAGGGTCAGCTAGGGATCTCCTCGACGTGGCCTGGGCCCCCGGGACTAGATCAACCTACCGGCATGCTTGGCGACTCTGGGTTCGTTGGTGTGATCAACAACAGGTTGATCCCATACATGCCCCTGTATCTGTAGTGGTGAATTATTTGGCGGAATCTTTTGATTCCGGCAAATCTTACAGCTCCATCAACATATACCGCTCAGCTATATCAGCATACCACTGTCCAGTTAACTCTTTAGCCGTAGGCAAACACCCTTTGGTCTGTAGACTTCTGCGGGGTATAAAATTCCAACGCCCCCCTAGACCTAAGTATCAGGCAACTTGGGACGTCTCCAAGCTACTTGACATGTTTGCTTCATGGGAAGACAATGAGGATCTATCCCTAAGATTACTGTCTTTCAAACTCACAGTGTTACTCTGCTTGGTCTCGGTCAAGCGCGTCTCGGACGTGAGAGCGTTAGACATTTCCAGGCGCCAATTTTCGCCTCAAGGGGTCAGATTTTCGGTGGTCCGTAGGACAAAGACAGGTATTCAATCTGTCTTTTATCCCTTTTTTCCCACTCATCCGCGACTGTGCGTAGTGCGCTGTTTACAATCCTATGAGGCACATACGTCTGTTCTTCGCCCACCGAACTTCTCCCAACTCCTAGTCTCATACGTTAAACCCCATCATCCAGTCTCTTCCGCTACCTTGGCACGGTGGATACGTTCCACCATGGAGATGGCGGGCATAGACACCTCCCTGTTTGGAGCTCATTCCACTAGAGGCGCTATGGCTACGAAGATCGTCTCCTCCGGAGGCTCACTTTCTGACCTACTTAGAGCAGCCGATTGGTCCTCAGAGTCCACCTTTCGTGATTTTTATTTCAGACCGGAGGCCCATGTGTCCATGTCAATTTTATGAGGTTTATCTGCATTGTATACATTGTTAACTCTATTGTTTGCTTTGAACTTGCATAAGATACGAAGCCTCCTGTCTGATATATAAATTGAGATTTTCCTAGCATGTGAAGGAAAATATTAGTTATATGAAGACAGGAGGCGAGTATCTTCCCTCCCTTCCCATCCCTATTACGATTATTCTCTTCTCCTTGCAGGTTATTGAACAGTACAGTACTCATCCTGGAATGCGGATGGCCTGAGTTGCTCACAATCCCTGTTGGATTGCAGTTGGTATGTTTTACCTGAAGGCGGCGGCCCAGTCGGCCCAAAGGATCCGGTTTTCCCTTGATCCCCGTTGGGATGAAGTCAGTTCGTATGAAACGACCCAGTTGGACATCCCCTGCCGTTCCAGTCAGAGGCGGACAACGTGTTCCAGTATGGAAATCCCTGATCTTCACAAGGAGAGAGGATCGAACTTACATTTCCTGATTACAAGGATTTGCACAAAGAAAGAGGACGTGGTTACCTCAGTCAGTCCCATATATAGGCTGAGGCCTGGGAGGGGCTACGTTGCCCCAGGGACTGCTGGGATTGGTAGTCCTTTGAATGTTTTATTTTTAGATTACCATAAAGTTTTTATGTATTTCTGCTATGAGCTTTAGTAAAGAAAGATATGCATAAGATACTCGCCTCCTGTCTTCATATAACTAATATTTTCCTTCACATGCTAGGAAAATCTCAATTTAAAGGGGTGTTCCAGGCTTTTGTATGTTTATTAAAAGTCAGCAGCTACAAAAAGTGTAGCTGCTGACTTAATAAACAGACACTTACCTGTTCCACGGTCCAGCAATGTGGCTGAACAGAGCATCGCTCCTCTCCGATGGTGCTTCCATTGTCACTCTGGGCACCTGGCTGTGACAGCTTTAGGCTTCACAGCCGGGTATGCACCGCGCATGCGCGAGTCGCTCTGCACTCCCGGAGGGGATAGGCGATTGTCTGGGACCTGTCATGTGTCCCAGGTGATCGCCTACAGGGAGGGGTCGCTTAAGGTGAGAGGAGTCGCCGCCTAGGCGGTCCCTGGACGGAAGGAGGAAGTGGGACAGGAAGTCCCATTCCTACCAAAGCCCCCACCCCCCCCCCCAAAAAAAAGTTACATGCCAAATGTGGCATGTAAGGGGACGAGGAGTGGTTAAAGTGGAAGTTCCACTTTTGGGTGGAACTCCGCTTTAATTAAGGTTGAATCTGTCATTGAAGCCTTATGGTGTCCGTCGGGTGTTCTAAGAAGATTTAACAAAGCAGCTAAACTGTACAACGCCGCAATCGTAAATTTCTGGTCAAATGCTCCACCCACTAGCTATAGTAGAATTCTAATGTTGTATGACTAGTAGTCATTATATTTATTATTACTAGTCAACCAACATTAGAATTATTCTATAGCCTATGGGCGGAGCATTTGACCATAAATGTCCGCTCGCTGCGATCGTATGTTTTTAGCTGCTTCGTCGAATCTTCATGTCTCTATAATGTCAAATCTTTTCTCTCTATAATGTCAAATCTTTTCTCTCTATAATGTCGAATCTTTTATTTTTATATCGAATAATCTTGGACTAATAGAGTTAAGGTTAGGCACATTTGACCGCAGGTTCAAAAGACACAGATCGCTGTTGTCATGTCGAATCTTCTATCTATATCGAACTGTTGTCGCAACAAAATTAAAATAAAGAATTTTTTATGTCGGATCTTTCGGATTCTGCACGTTCGTTGTTTGTTAAAACAAACGCGAAAACCCCCGAAATTTGGACAAAAATTCATTAGGACGAAAATGAATGCACATGTCTAGTGTACAATGATAAAGGACTGGGGTAATCCATGTTTACAACTATGAATCAGAGCTCCCCATTACTTATACATATATTGCTGGAGGTAATTTAGAAATATATTTTTCTTACCTTTGTGTTTAAGACATTCCAAAATTTTAGTTCTACCAGAACAGTATGAGGATCCATGTTCTCTAGGATGTAGATCAGATCATCTCTATAATACTCATATATTCTCCTCAGTGATGGATCATCGTATGCAGACAGCCGGCGGCGGAACCTCCTGATGTCTAGAAAATACACAGAAATACATGTTCTAATTTATAAATTATGCAAATTAATATCCAGTATGAATTTTATCTCACTGGAGATCTCTGCAATTGAGAAAAGGAGCACTGGGGGTGAGAATCACTATAAGGCTCCATGCACAATAGGAGCAGAAAAAAACGTGGCATAAAAAAACGCAAATTGACCGCCTATTGTACAAAGTTTAGGCAAGTTTATGAGAGTTTTTGTGTGTTTGAGTTTACAGGCGTTTTTTGCACTCCCCTCTTCAAAAGTTAATTCCCAAATAAAAAACAACGTTAAAACTTGACGTTCACAAGAGATAACAGGAGTTTAGGAGCGATTGACATTTTTACAGCTCCTCAACTTCTCCAAAATATCTGTCTCTCTCAGGAGCGATCGCTGGCAGACATCATGGCCGCCAGCCACGTACATCGGCTCCGACGTCACGTGGCAAGCACGCGCTCCCCTTATACTCCTTAAAGCGCCCACCGTACAGCTATCACTATTCACGCAGGGGAACCAGCCTGCTGCCGTATAACGAGGGTGGCTGGTCGGCAAGTAGTTAATGGGCACTGATCAGGCTGCATTAATGGGCAATGGTGGGGCTGCAGATGGGCACTGACCCCTATTTTGCATTGAAGTTCTTTATTTAAAATATTTTTTTTCCTCTGAAACTTCTCTCTTAAAATTAATACCTATGGTATGTAAAAGTTTCAATGATAATTTAATCTCTAACTTTACCTTCCATGCAGGCCTCATATCAAGAGTTCAAATATAACCCTATTTTTTATAGAGGGAGAGGGTTATATCCTCTGTCAGGATTTTATCATGCATTGGACTCAATTCACAAATTGCTAACACAAGGAGAAGGCTCTCAGGTATAGCCATGGACTTATGATAACTGCCACCTTTTAAAATAAGTCTTATGCCCCATACACACGATCAGGATTTTGCCCAGTCAAACTCACATCGGACATTATGGCGGACACTTTGGACAATTTTGACACATTTTTGGGACCATTGTAATTTTCACAGCAAAAAATGCATTTAAATTGCATTGATTACTGTGAAAATGACAGTTGCAGTTTGGGAGTTAACCACAGGGGGCTTACGAGGTAAGCCGCACGCAGCGGGGGGGGGGGGGGTCCTGATCGGAGACCCCCGACCCGCGGAAAGGCAAGGACGTATATATACGCCCATCTGCCTGTCCGTGCCATTTTGCGGACGTAAATAGTCGTGCGGCGGGCGTTAAGTGGAACAGAAGGACAACACATCCCAGATCCACTCGAGTAATACCAAACCACATACTGGCCCAGCGCTGTCACACATTGCCACCCCAACAACTGAGAAGAGTTAGGACTTCTGTCAGGGTTTTGTCACTGTCTGGTCATTGCTCTCTGTGTCCCCATTTGCTACACTTTTTTTAATTCCTTTCCAGATGACTTGGGGTCCCTCAGACAAGAAGAAATGGAAATCTCCCTAATATATATATATATATATATATATATATATATATATATATATATATATATATATATATATATATATATATATATATACATACACACACACATATACATACACACACAACCCAATAATAAAAACATGACAGAGGCTCTGGTATTCGTTGTTTATTCTATAGCTAAAGAGGAAATGTTTTAGTTGGAATGTGACTGTCATTACCAGTGACACTGTGGTTTACAGATCTGAAGGGTGCTATACTAGTGCCCACCAGTGGGTGTGTTTTTGTAACCAACAGATCAAGCCATTCGCCTCCACCTGATGCTGGTTGCTGGGAGGGTATTTAGCTTCTCTGATAGTATTCTACAGTGCCTCAGTGCTTTGCCTCTGTGCCCCATGTGCTCTGCTTCTTATATCCTGTAATCATGTTCCTGTTACTTCTCTGCCCTATTTATCCTGCCATGTTTACAAAGCTTAGTTAGCTAGACAGGCCATACCACAGGTTGCAAGAAAGAAATTTGCATAATTCCTCCATCAACACAGTGGGCCGGATTCAGATACCTGAGCGTATCTGTCCGGCCGGCGTAACGCCGCTGTAACTTTGGGCGCTTAGTTCTGTATTCAGAAAGAACTTGCGCCCATATTTACGGCGGCGTAACGTATGTGTTGCGGCGTAAGGCAGCGTAATTCAAATGGGGATGTTGGGGGCGTGTAGTATTTAAATTTGTCTTGACCCCGCGTTTTTTACGTTTTAATTGAACGGCGCATGCGCCGTCCGTAAAATATCCCAGTGTGCATTGCTCTAAATGACGTCGCAAGGACGTCATTGGTTTCGACGTGAACGTAAATTACGTCCAGCCATATTCGCGAACGACTTACGCAAAATTTTCAAAATTTGACGCGGGAACGACGGAAATACTTAACATAGGATACGCCGCACATACCCCTCATATAGCAGGGGTAACTTTACGACGGAAAAAGCCGAACGCAAACGACGTAAAAAAAAACGCCGGGCGAGCGTTCGTTTCTGAATCGGCGTAAATCCTAATTTGCATATTCCTCACGTAAAACATACGGAAGCGTCTCCTAGCGGCCAGCCTGAAATTGCAGCCTAAGATCCGACGATGTAAGACACTTACACCTGGCGGATCTTAGGGATATCTATGCGTAACTGATTCTATGAATCAGTCGCATAGATACGACCGGCGGAACTCAGAGATACGACGGCGTATCAGGAGATACGCCGTCGTATCTCTTTCTGAATCCTATCCAGTCAGTGTAGATGGGGGAATCCATCCCACAGTGCTATTGTTTTGTGCTGGTGGGGAGCGCAGGCAGCCGTCCCAACTGGCAGTATACAATGATCACTGCTGGTAGCTATAGCCACAGACATCCCAAGTCTCACGTGACTTGCGGGCGTCTCCCGCATTTGACGGCGGGCTCAAGGACACTTTTTAAGTGTGGCACAATCTCCGGGCTGCCGGTTCCTGCTGAACCGGACAAATTTCAAACCATCTCTGGACAGATTAAATTTAGGTAGCTTTGCTTAGTTGTAATCACTTTCACTGATTAGATTCACTGGGTTTTGTACTCGGTGGGCCAGATTCACAGAAGAGATACGACGGCGTATCTCCTGATACGCCGTCGTATCTCTGTTATCCGCCCCGTCCTAACTATGCGGCTGATTCATAGAATCAGGTTACGCATAGATAGCCAAAAGATCCGACAGGTGTAATTGACTTACACCGTCGGATCTTAGGATGCAATTCTAGGCAGGCCGCTAGGTGGCGATTCCATTGCGGTCGGCGTAGAATATGCAAATGACTAGTTACGGCTATCCACGAAGATCCACACGTTCGTCGCAATCCCGTACGTCGTCGCTAGTCCTTTTTACCCGTCGCAAAGTTACACCTGCTTTAACATGGCTTATCTTTAGATCAGCCATGTTAAAGTATGGCCGTCGTTCCCGCATCGAATTTCGATTTTTTTTCTTTTTTCCGTAAGACGTCCGGGAATACGAAACGCCGTAACGCACGTCGCATTTAAAAAAAAACGTTGGGCGCCGTAATTTCGCGCAATGCACGTCGGGAAATTTCCTAACGGAACATGCGCAGATCGTTTCGGCGCGGGAAGGCGCCTAATTTAAATGGTGCCCGCCCCATTTGAATTAGGTGGGCTTGCGCCGAGCGCATTTACGTTCCACCGCCGCAAGTTTACAGGTAAGAGCTTTGTGAATCAGGCACTTAAGCTGTAAACCTGTGGCAGTGTAACGTAAATGGGATACGTTACGCCGCTGCGGTGTAACCTAATTGTCTGTGAATCTGGCCCGGTGTACTTATTGTTGTGCTGATCACTTGTCTTGTTTCCCGAATAAACCCCATTTACTTCCATTTAGTGTTGAGCCTGGTGTTCTCTGTGCAGATCCATACATATCTGGTCATGTCTGCTCTACAGGATACAACACTTGTTTTTTTTTTTTTTACAAAAGACAACTCTACTTTGCACTACAAGTGAAAACTACAAGTGCAAAGTGCACTTGAAATTGCACTGAAAGTACACTTGAAAGTGCAGTCACTGTAGATCCGAGGGGGACATGCAAGGAAAATAAAAAAACAGCATTTTAGCTCGCACATGATTGATAATAAAATCAGCAGAGCTTCCCCTCATTTCAGATCTACCCCTCAGATTTACAGTGACTTCACTTCCAATTGCGTGGTCGTGCGACATTGTACCCAATTAAAATGTATGTTCTTTTTTTTCCCACAAATAGACCTTTGTTTTGGTGGTATTTGATCACCTCTGCAGTTTTTATTTTTTGCGTTATAAACACAAAAAAAACAACAATTGTGGAAAAAATATATATATTTTTTAATTTCTGCTATAAAAAATTTCCAATACATTTTATTTTTAAATCAAATTTTTTACTTTTTGCTATAATAAATATCCCCCAAAAATATATATAAAAACATTTTTTTTCCTCAGTTTAGGCCGATACGTATTCTTCTACCTATTTTTGGTAAAAAAAATCGCAATAAGAGTTTATGCATATGTAGCAGGATACACACTGGCCTAATTTTTTTATGCTAGGATCGGTATCCCTGAGTCACGCTTGGGGTAGCTGTGCAGAGTGTGCAGCGGCGCGGCTTACCTTCTCGCTGGATCCACAGGCAAGTTACTTACCTTGTCCCTGGATCCAGCGATGCCTCCCCACTGTGTGAGCGAGCGGGTCCTCCTCGCTCGATTCACAGTCTCCGTGTGCCGCCGATCTCCGTTCCCTGCGACGTTACGACGCACGGGAGCGGAGAACGGCGCCAAATTCAAAAAAAGTAAACAAACACTTTACATACAGTATACTGTAATCTTATAGATTACAGTACTGTATGTAAAAAATACACCCCCCCCTTGTCCCTAGTGGTCTGCCCAGTGCCCTGCATGTTCTTTTATAAAAATAAAAAATGTCATTTCTGCCTAAAAACTGTAGATTGTCCAAAAGTGTCCCTTTATGTCAAAAATGGTTTTAGATCAGCTAGAAAACAGCGATAATAAATTATAATCACTTGCAGAATTGTGCGATAGCGATTTGTGGGGAAATTCGTCATAAAAATAAATAAATAATGACAGCGACAATTCTGCAACTGCAAATTTCAGTGATTTTGAGTTGATTACATTATTATTGACAAATTTTTTATTTAATTATATTATTACTTGCTATAATTATTTATAATTATTTATTATATTATAATTTAAAATTTTGTTTTTAAAAAAAAATCATACCCGGGATGCCTACAAGACTCTTGCTTGGTCAGATTTAAGTGAGTTATTCCTAAAAATTACAGGCCTACAGTATAAAACGCCAAATTTCCTTGCAAATAATTGTACCGCTTTTGGTAAGTAATTCCAGACAGAATCATACCGCCAGGGAGGTTAAGATCTCTCTATCACACCATGTCAAAACAGCGTATTGCCTTGTTTACATAGTTAGACCACTGTTCTTCCTTTCTACTGAATGATCTGCGGGTCCCGATGGCCATCTCAGCCGCTGGACCTGCTGTGTCCAATCACAGCAGAAGCAACGCTCCGGTGTGCGCCCCCTGGATCTTGTGCCCAAAATCACATATCTGTACATGGTTTTGCACAGCTATGTGGTGGGTGGTCCGGAATTGGTTAGTGTTTACATAACATGGAGATGTGATGGAGAAGTCTTATCAATCATAAGAGGGAGAAGAGAGAATAGATAAGGCATATTTTTGTATTAAGGACTGTAATAAATACATTGTAATAGACATGTAGGAATTGGAAATAATTACATTTGCCCAAATTGTATGGTAAATGTCACATTTTATGGCTAAGCCGACCATACATGGATCACAATGCAAGCTGTTCAGCTGGGACTGGCTGAATATTGATTAATGTCTATAGGCGACCTGTGTACAATCAGCCTGTTGGTTTTTTCCCTGCATGATCAGAGCCACCGGCTATAGCCGGCAATACTGATCATTAGACTTGACACACCCGCTGGCTTGTATGTCATTTTTGGGCAATTTTTTGGCATCGTGCTATGGTACCCGTTGAAAAAACCTGAACTCTGCCTGATTGGAAAAAAACTGATTGTGATACATATGTGATACGGGTGTGTAGAATGTATGTGTGGAAGGATGACCGACACCTAATTATCATCAATTCTAGTAGAAGAATACTCAGGGCTAGATTCACAAAAGAGATACGACGGCGTATCTCCTGATACGCCGTCGTATCTCTGAGATCCGCCTGTCGTAACAATGCGCCGGATTCATAGAATCAGGTTGATCATAGAATCAACAATGCGCCTGATTCATAGAATCAGGCATAGTTCTCACTAAGATCAGACAGGTGTAAGTGACTTACACCGTCGGATCTTAGGCTGCAATTCTAGGCCGGCCGCTAGGTGGCGATTCCATTGCGGTCGGCGTAGAATATGCAAATGACTAGTTACGCCGATTCACGAACGTACGCTTTGCCCGTCAATCTAAATTTACGTTGTTTCCGTAGAGATGCGTCGCGTAAAACTAAGCATGCCCTCTAGGTGGTCTAACCAATATTAAGTATGGCCGTCGTTCCCGCGTCGAATTTTTAAATTTCACGTCGTTTGCGTAAGTCGTCCGTGAATGGCGCTGGACGCCATTTACGTTAACGTCGAAACCAACGACGTCCTTGCGACGTCATTTAGCGCAATGCACGTCGGGTAATTTGACGGACGGAGCATGCACAGTACGTTCGGCGCGGGAACGTGCCTAATTTAAATGGTGTCCGCCCCATTTGAATTAGGCGGGCTTGCGCTGAGCGGATTTTCGTTACACCGCCGCAAGTTTACAGTTAAGTGCTTTGTGAATCAGGCACTTACGCTGTAAACCTGCGGCAGTGTAACGTAAATGGGATACGGTACGCCGCCGCAGCGTAACAGATTTGTACCTGAATCTGGCCCTCAGTGGAGAAGGTGACTATAGTTCAAACTACAAAGTCAGGAACACCAGTCTGAAATGACCCAATACTGCTAAAAATTAATTCCTGAGAAATGGATACTACTGAATATGTAACGACAGACTACTGATAAGGACTCATACCAAAAGCAGGCAAGACCAGTTCTATGACTCGTAGTCACAAGATGTGCATTCAATCAAGACGAGCAACTGCGCATGATGACATGAGCAGGTCACGTGCTGGATGTAGCTAAAGCGCATTATCAGAATGCACTGTGCATGACAGAAGATAACAATATGTAAATTATGAATGTATATAAAAGAAGGGGGACGTTTGGGGAATTTCGGAACTTACTGAAGATGCGGCAGACGTGCCTTGCAGTGATTTCCCGGATTCCCCTTTGGCAACGGGGGATGTTTTATTCTCTTTATGATACGATTTAAATATGATTTGCAATTCTGACAATTCTTATGTTATTACTAGTGTTGAGCGGAATACGCCATATTCGATTTCGCGATATATCACGAATATATAGACGAATATTCGTGAAATATTAGCTAAAATCGAATATTCGTGATATTTTATAAAAAAAAAAAAATTGCGAAATTTCGCGAATGCGAAATTGATTGCGAAATTTTGACAACTGTGGTAGGAGAACTCTGATTGGCTCTGATGCAAAAGAAGGGCGGAGAAAGTATTCACGAATATTCGGAAATCGAATATTGGTGATATTTTATCGAAATTTCGCTAATGCGAATGCGAAATTGATTGCGAGATTTTGACAACTCTGATTGGCTCTGATGCAAAAGAAGGGCGGAGAAAGTATTTGCGAATATTCGGAAATCGAATATTGGTGATATTTTATCGAAATTTCGCTAATGCGAATGCAAAATTGATTGCGAGATTTTGACAACTCTGATTGGCTCTGATGCAAAAGAAGGGCGAAGAAAGTATTTGCGAATATTCGGAAATCGAATATTGGTGATATTTTATCGAAATTTCGCTAATGCGAATGCAAAATTGATTGCGAGATTTTGACAACTCTGATTGGCTCTGATGCAAAAGAAGGGCGGAGAAAGTATTTGCGAATATTCGGAAATCGAATATTCGCGATTGCGAATATTCGGCAACATAAAAGGATCGCCTCAGCTTAGCTACTCGGCCCAGGGTCTCTAATCATACCAGCAATGCTTTTAGCCGTCGATAGGATGTGATCTGTTTTAAAAATAAATTTGAAAAAATACGAATATTCGGAATAGCGAATTTTGGCCGCGAAATTCGAGTTATTCGCGAATATTCGAATATGCCATATTCGTAACGAATATTCGAAATGCGAATATTCGTGAGCAACACTAGTTATTACTCATTTAATAAATCAGAGAAATAAAACACAAAAAGTAATTACCGGGGTTGTTACTTCTTTTCTTTCTCTCCAACATTCCTTTGAAGGCTTCTCTCAATCTCTCCGCCATCTCTTTGCTCGGTCTTGGTTCTTCTACATCTGAATCCCAGTCATGTCATAGAACACCTAGACACAGAGATACATTGTGACTAACGGTTACTATGTTGTCCAGATCCCCCACATGTAAGAGGTCTAAAGCCTCGTACACACGCACTGTTTGCTTGGCAAGAAAACTGCTGGCAGAGCTTTCTTACCGAGTAAACCGCGCGTGTGTACCAGGCTTTGAGGTTTCTCGTCAAGAAAACTGCCCAGAATCTAGACGAGAAAAATAGAGAACCTCTTCTCTATTTTATCATCATGAGATTCTCGTGAGGCCCGTACACATGACCGAGTTTCTTGGCAGAATTCAGCCAGAAACTCGATCGGAGCTGGATTCTGCCGAGAAACTCGGTTGTGTGTACACTTTTCAGCGAGGAAGCCGACGAGGAACTCGTCGGGCCAAATAGAGAACATGTTCTCTATTTCCTCGTTGCTCAATGAGGAAAGTCGGCCCGCCGAGATCCTCGGCGGCTTCAACACTGAACTCGACGAGGAACTCAATGTGTTTGGCACGTCGAGTTCCTCGGACGTGTGTACGGGGCCTCAGTGTTTTCCTGCCGAGAAACCCGAGCGTGTGTATACTTACCTCTCCATGGAAACCCACGCATGCTCAAAATGACTTTGAGGCATGCGTGGTAGCTTCCAAGGCATAGGTGGGGTGAAGCAAGATGGCGGCATCGAATGCGACGAGCGCATGCCTGTCGTACTCGATGACGACACCGCGTTCGTACCATTCAAAAGAACGGCGGTTCTGTTGAATGGAGTGTCTGTACACTCGGGCGGCAAGAGATTCTTGCAAAGAATCTCGTCAGGAAAAATTACGTTTTTTTTCCTGACGAGATTCTGGGCCGTGTGTACAGGGCTTGAGGATTCATTTCCAGCTGCAGACTGAAATCTTTGTGGAACTTTATAATTTATTACGGTATATCTAAGAGACAGATAAACAGTTTGTTCTCAATCCATGCAGAGATAAAGGATGCAAATGAATACAACTCTGTCATCATTACATTATTTACCACTTGCTGACCGCTGCACTAGGGTGACCACATGTCCCGGATTGCCCGGGACAGTCCCGCATTTTGCAGGTCTGTCCCAGGCACTTTCATTCCAGGACAATACAGTGTCCCGGAATGAAACTGACACAGCCACCCCCCAGGGACAATCTGGTGCCCCCAAAAAAGGGCCCCACATCACCTTTTTACTCACAGACAGTACTTGTCCTGGCCGGGAATGCCTGGAGGAGCACAATCCCCACCCCCTGCTTGTGATTGGAGAAATTATAAATCACGCCTCTTGTGTCCAATCACTGTGCTGTGATTCGTTACAGCACAAGCTGATTTTTGGGAAGGGGGGTGTCCCTGAATGGTAGTTTGGAAATGTGGTCACCCTATGCTGCACGTGATATACGTCGGCACAATGGCAGCGGTGGGCAAATGGACATACAGGTACATCCCCCTCTAAAAAGCTGTGGGGAGATTTCTTTATAAACAAGGCATTTCCCTGTTCTGCCTAGTGACAGGACACTGATTGTCTGCTCCCTGTGATCACTGTCATGTCACTTGTAGCCCAGCCCCCCCCACAGTTATAATAACTCCCTAAGACGCAGTTAACCCCTTCATCGCCCCCTTCAGTGTCATTTACACAGTAATCAGCGCATTTTTATAGCACTGATCACTGTATAAATGTCAATGGTCCCAAAATAGTGTCAAAAGTGTCCGCCGCAATAACGCAGTCATGATAAAAAAAATGCAGATCGCCATTACTAGTAAAAAAATATATATTAATAAAAATGCCAAAAATCTATCCCCTATTTTGTAGGCACTATGGGCCAGATCCACAAAAGGGATACGCAGGCGTATCTGCTGATACGCCGTCGTATCCCTGTTTCTATCTATGCGGCTGATTCATAGAATCAGTTACGCATAGATATTCCTAAGATCCGGCAGGTGTAATTGTTTTACACGGTCGGATCTTAGGATGCAGTACCGCGGCCGCCGCTGGGGGCATTTCTCGTCGAAATTCCGCGTCGGGTATGCAAATTAGCACTTACGGAGATCCACAAAGGTTTTTCCCTTCGTTAATTCTCCGTAAGTGTTAGTTTGCCGTCGCAAAATTAGGGCTGCTTTTACAAAGTGTAAACTTAGTACACCATGTAAAAGTATACCCGTCTTTCCCGCGTCGCTGTCAATTTTTTTTTTTACATTTTTTTTTTTTCGCCGCATCTTTTTTACCCGTCGCGATTCACAAAACTCGGCGCAACATAACGCAAAGCACATCGGGAAAATAGCGTCAGGAGCATGCGCAGTACGTCTGGCACGGGAGCGCGCCTAATTTAAATGGGACTCGCCCCATTAGATTGGGCCCGCCTTGCACCGGACGGATTTAAGTTACACAGCTGCAAATTTATAGGTAAGTGCTTTGTGGATCGGGCACTTAGGTAGAAATTTTGCGGCGGTGTAACTTAAATCGGAACATTTAAGTTAAGTCCGCTGGTTGTGAAAATGGCCCCATAACTTTTGCGCAAACTATTCAATATTCGCTTATTGTGATTTTTACATATCGGCCTAAACTGAGGAAAAAAATATTGTTTTTATATATTTTTTGGGGGATATTTATTATAGCAAAAACTCAAAAATATTGCTTTTTTTCAAAATTTACGCTCTTTTTTTTGATTATAGTGCTAAAGATAAAAACCGCAGAGGTGATCAAATACCACCAAAAGAAAGCTCTATTTGTGGGGAAAAAAGGACGTCAATTTTGTTTTGGGTGCAACGTTGCACGACCGCGCAATTGTCAGTTAAAGTGACACAGTGCCGAATCGCAAAAAAGTGCTCTGGTCAGGAAGGGGGTAAATTCTTCCGGGGCTAAAGCAGTAAAATGTATTTTATATGGAAGAAGTAATTTAACCACTTGAAGGATGATGGCATTTGGTTGGCTCTCCTGCGCAAATCACCGTAGCTGTTCGGCGGCGCATGCAGGCACGATAGCGGGAGAGTGCCCATTGCAAGCTGCGGGAGTGTGCCCGTGGGTCAGCAGACTCGATGTCCACCAGCAACCAGTAATCACCTAGTACAGAGGCAGAACAGGGATCTTCCTTTGTACACGCGGATCCCCATTCTGACAGATCTTCTGTTCCCAGTCATCGGGAACAGTGATCTGTCATGTTCCTGCCAGTCCATCCCCCCACAGTTAGAACACGCTGAGGGAACACAGTTAACCCCTTCCCTGCCAGTGTAATTTTTACATTGATCAGTGCATTTTTATAGCACAGATCAATTTAAAAATGTCACTGGTCCCCAAAAAAGTGTAATTTGGAGTCAGATTTGTCTGCCGCAATGTCGCAGTCCCGCTAAAGATCGCAGACTGCCACGGTTACTAGTAAAAACAATAAAAAATAAATAAAAGTCCCTTAATCTATCCTATATAGGTTTTGCGCCAACCAATCAATATATACCTATTGCAATTGTTTTAACCAAAACAATTTAGAAGAGTATATGTCGGCCTAAACTGATGAATAAAATTGTTTTTTATTATTTTTTGGATATGTATTATAGCAAAAAGTAAAACAAAAATGGTTTTGTTTTTTTCAAAATTGTTGCCTTCTGTTTGTTTATAGTGCAAAAAAATAAAAACCAGTGTTTGGTCACGTTTAACATGTGCCAAGAAGAAAAATGCTCTTTTGATGGTCTGGTTGGTCTGGTTGTGGAGACCTAGGAGCTATAACCGGATTGTCTTTTTCCTTACTGACAATAACTTCCCAAGTAGTAGTTTTTTACTACTTGGGAAGTTATTGTCAATACGGAAAAAGACAATCAAACCTGTTCAATAAAGGACTGCAAAACGGATGATCTGCAAAGTGTGGAAACGCATAACAACCCATGAAATTGATTTAACTTGTGGCAGATCCATTACATCCGAGAGCAATCTACATGTCTTACAAGCCATTGCTTATCCAATTTTGGGGCATTATACATCTGTCGGAGAGCCAGTTGCTGATCTTCTGTTCTTGAAGTGATCCCCTTGGAGCTCCTCTGATTATTGAGCCTGTTTGACTCATGAAGCATATGTTTCTTTAACTACTTCCATATAGGGTCACCACATTTCCAAACTGCCATTCAGGGACACACCCCTCTCTCACCTTCCCCAAAAAAAGATGAGGGGGGGGATGTGGTCTCAGGGGTTGATGGGGAATTTGGCGGCGGGTTATTTGTCAGGTGAATGTGCCACTTGCCACCAGATGCAGTGCCGCTTGCCACCCATAGCCTGCCACCAGATGCAGTGCTGCTGTCACTCCCTCTGCATGAGCCACGTGCGTAGAAGGAAAGAAGTGGCGTCACTATCTGGAGAGTGAAGATCACACCAGTCCCTGCTGCTGGGTGCCGGAGAAGGAGGAGGTGCCAAGGTGGGTGGGGACAGCAGTGCTGCACTAGGCGTAAGCCTCGCTCTCGGCCTTACTGTCTGAGAGTAAATTGTCACTGGTTACAAGATGCCAGGCAGCGCCGGCCCTAGCCACCAGTTCCGGAAATGTAGATATTAGTTGGTAGGGGGTGACTGTGTCCTCTATTTCATTCCGGGACATTGTATTGTCCCGGAATGGAGGTGCCCGGGACCCGGGACAGACATGTCAATTGCGGGTAGATGTACACGTGGGCACCCTACTTCCATACAGGGCTGTTATACACACCTCCATACCAGGCCTATTCTGACACTTCTCTCCTACATGTACAAATCATAATTTTTTTGCTAGAAAATTACGCAGAACCCCCAAACATTATATATGTTTTTTTAGCAGACACCCTATGGAATAAAACGACAGTCATTGAAACGTTTTATCTTAGCACGGTATTTGCGCAATAATTTTTCAAACACCTTTTTTTTGGAAAAAAATTGTTTCATGAATTAAAAAAATAACAAAACAGTAAAGTTAGCCCAATTTTTTTGTAAAATATGAAAGATGATGTTACACCGAGTAAATAGATACCTAACATGTCACGCTTTAAAATTGCGCACACTCATGGAATGGCGCCAAACTTCGGTACTTAAAAATCTCCATAGGCAACGCTTTGAATTTTTTTACAGGTTACCAGTTTAGATTTACAGAGGAGGTCTAGTGCTAGAATTGTTGCTGGCACTCTAACGCACGCGGCGATACCTCAAATGTGTGGTTTAAACGGCGTTTACATATGTTGGCGGGACTTGAGTGTGTGTTCGCTTCTGCGCAAGAGCTACTGGGGACAGGGGCGTTAACATTTTTTTTTTTTTATTTTTTTTTTTACATATTTATTTATTTATTTACACTTTTTTTTTTTTTTACTTTTTTTTTTATAATCACTTTTATTACTATTACAAGGAATGTAAACATCCCTTGTAATAGGAATGTGTGTGACAGGTACTCTTTATGGAGAGATGCGGGGTCAATAAGACCCCACATCTCTCCTCCAGGCTGGAAAGCATGAAATCGGTGAAAAAAAATTCACCGATCTCATGTTTACTGTTGCTTAGCAGCCGCAATTGCGGCTTTGTTTACTTACGGGGACCCGGCCGTGACGTCATCACATCGCGCCCGGGTCCTCCGACGGTCATAGAGATGACTGGTGACCATCTGGTCACCAGTCATCTCTATGCTTCCTGCCAGCGCCGGACGATTCGTTCTCCGGGCCCCCGATGGCACGGGAGAGCCCGGAGAAGCACCGGATGGCGGCGGGAGGGGGGGGATGTCCCCTCCCGCCGCCTGTAAGAACGATCTAGCGACGGAATCGCCGCTATGATCATTCTTACGTTGTGCAGAATCGCCGGCAGAAGAGAAGGATATCTGAATGATGCCTCTAGCTGCAGGCATCATTCAGATATCCCCCCACAAAGCCCAGGACGTGATATGACGTCCACCCGGATCGTTAGAGGTCCTTTGTGGACGTCATTTTACAATGGGCTGGTATGGAAGTGGTTAAGTCCATGCTATCTGGTAAGCCTGCATCTTCATTGGTGGAGGGTCTTTTACTGCACATAAGAAGTCACTTCCAGTTGAATTTTGGTTTCATCACTTCAACATTTATGTCATTACTTCATTTGTCACTTATGGTGGATGTTTATGTTACTTCAGCCATATCCGGACATTTTCACCACTGGGTGTATTACTGTACTATATTCAATAATTTGTGCAATTTCATTTGTTAATTTCATGTTTGTTTTTCACTTTATTTTGGTTGCATTCATGTGACATTGAATATCATTATTTTATTATATTGTTTATTTGGTTTAGCGCTACACGATTACCCACATTCTTCCATCCATCTTTGCATGAGATTGTTGGGAAAGATGGTAGCCTCATTCGAGGCTGTCCCTTACTCCCAGTTTCACTCAAGACCATTACAGGGCAGAATTCTGTCAGCTTGGAACAAATGTTCAGGCCCTGGGTCTTCCTATGATCTTATCTCCAAGGGTTCGCCAGAGCCTCAATTGGTGGTTGCTCCCCCAAAATATGTCAGAAGCAAAAATCCTTCACTCCAGTTACCTGGAAAGTGGTGACCACAGACACCAGCCTTCTGGGCTGGGGGGCAGTTCTAGAAGAAGCATCTGCCCAGGGGAAGTGGTCCGGGGCCGAAAAGCTCCTACCCATCAACATTCTGGAGATTCGGGCAATTCATTTGGCCCTCAAAGTTTGGTCTTACAGACTGCAAGGCTGGCCTGTTCGGATTCAGTCCGACAATGCTACGGCCGTGGCCTGTATCAATCACCAAGGAGGCACCAGAAGTCTGGATGCCCAAAAAGAGGTAAATTACATCCTGGACTGGGCAGAAATGCATATTCCTCGCCTGTCTGCGGTTTTCATTCCAGGGGTAGAAAATTGGCAGGTGGATTTTTTTAAGCCGCCAGCAACTGAGCCCAGGAGAATGGTCTCTACACCCCTACATATTTCAGATCATATGTCAGAAATGGGGAACCCCAAATGTGGACCTGTTGGCTTCCAGGTTCAACGCAAAACTGGACAGCTTTGTGTCAAGAACAAGAGATCCCTATGCTCAAGGCTCAGATGCCCTAACAATCTCACGGGATCGGTATTCCCTGATTTATGCATTCCCTCCAGTACCGCTCCTCCCACGATTCCTTCAGAGGGTCAAGAAGGAAGGAAAGTCAGTGATTTTGGTCGGCCCGGCTTGGCCCAGGAGACCCTGGTACGCAGAAGTCGTACGGATGGCAGTAAGAAGACCTTGGATTCTTCCATTACGCCCAGACCTATTATCACAGGGTCCAATATTCCATCATGCCTTACAAAGTCTAAATTTGACAGTTTGGCTGTTGAGACAAACATTCTGAAGAAACGTGGGCTCTCAGGACCAGTCTTATCCACCCTGGTTAATGCTAGTAAGCCGGCCTCCAGGCTCATCTACTACAGAATCTGGAAGGCATATGTTTCCTGGTGTGAACCCAGAAAGTGGCATCCTAGGAAGTTTGCCATTAATAGGATTCTTGCCTTTCTTCAGTTGGGCTTAGATATGAGGTTGGCCTTGAGCACTATCAAGGGCCTAATCTCAGCTTTGTCAGTATTTTTTCAAAAAACGCTAGCTTCTCATTCCCTAGTTAGGGCCTTTGTTCAGGGTGCACCGCGGTTTCAGGTTTTCATCTGAACCAAGATATAGTCCTACCGTCTTTTTTTCCAGATCCACAGTCTGCGGAGGAAGAAAGTCTACACTCTTTAGATCAGTGGTCATCGTCCCTGTCCTCAGGGCCCACCAACAGGCCAGGTTTTAAGTATTAGGCTTCATTTCCACTGACGTTTTTACAGCCACTTTTCTGAGCATTTTTTACAGCTTAAAAACGCCTGTCCATGTTATTCTATGGCATCATGCCCACATAGGCGTTTTTGAGCTGCAAATGGCATAGGCGTTTTTGAGCTGTAAAAAAAACGCAGGACCAGGGCGTTCTGAAGCTCCAGAGTAGAGCTGTAAAAACGCCAGACGTTTTTTTTTTTTTTTTACAAAATAAACATGGACAGGCGTTTTTAAGCTGTAAAAAAGGCTAACAACAGTGGCTGTAAAAACGCCAGTGGAAATGAAGCCTTACCTTGGGGAGATGCAGACTAGAATACTGCAATCACTGAGCAGCAAAATGAGATCACCTGTGATGTATTTCAGTTATCCTG
The DNA here is from genome assembly GCF_905171775.1 of Rana temporaria. Taxonomy (NCBI): domain Eukaryota; kingdom Metazoa; phylum Chordata; class Amphibia; order Anura; family Ranidae; genus Rana; species Rana temporaria. The sequence goes on from NC_053491.1 coordinate 490,257,515, forward strand.
CAAACCTGGCCTGTTAGTGGACCCCGAGGACAGGGTTGATGACCACTGCTCTAGATGTTGTAAGAGCGGTAAGGGTTTATCTGCAAGCTACAGCTCAGATAAGGAAGACTGATTGTCTGTTCATTCTGCCAAAAGGCCCAAAGAAGGGCCAGGCAGCGTCAAGATCCACTATTGCAAGGTGGATTCGACAAGTCATTATTCAGGCCTATGGTTTAGAAAATAAGATCCTTCCTTTTCAGGTGAAAGCGCACTCCACTAGAGCAGTTGGTGCTTCACGGGCAGTGCATCACCAGGCCTCCATGACGCAGATCTGTAGGGCTGCTACTTGGTCTTTAGTCCATACATTTACCAAATTCTACCAGATAGATGTGAGAGGTTATGAGGATGCCACCTTCGGGCGTAGTGTGCTGCAGGCAGCAGTATAGATCCTCTGGCTCGATGGTGGTCTTATTCTGATCTGTGTCTCCCTCCCCTCTAATTTTAGTATTGCTATGGGACATCCCATTAAGTGATTAAGGCTCTTTGTCCCGTGATGTATGATCAAGAAAATAGAATTTTTTAATACATAATTACACCCCACAAAAATAAACTGAAAAGTAACAAAAATTAAATTAATCCCATTTCCTGGGAAGAAATGAGGAGTAGAATTAACCATTCCCTGTACATAGGGCATACCTGTACATCCTTGGATGGGAAGGGTAAAATCACATACATTGTTGCATCTGCAATATAATTGTTTCCAGCTGGTGATTCTGCACATTGCAAAAGTAATCCAAGTGGCTAAATAGTCGCTGGATTACTTTTACAGTCGGGGGAAGGGGGTCACCCTCCTGCTGCCACTTTTACTGAGCTCTTCAATGGGAACCCAGTGAGGACACCTTACTGCCAATGTAGGCGATACTCTCTTGTCATTTTATAAGGGAGGATTGGGACCGGTCTGAATATGGTCTTCTCTGTCCCCTTAGGTTCCTTGTCCTCAACATCTTGTTATTTTTCACATGAAGCAATTCAATGCTCTGCTATAATATTCACCCCTGATGTGTTCCTTGTATTTCTACGCTCCTTTTATATCTGGATTTTATATTTCCTTGAATTTCTCATTTTCCTCTTGTGAATTCTAATCCCGTCTTCCATGATTTATAACATCACATTCTATGTATATTGGGATGAAGCACTTGTAGTGATCTTTGCTTTGTTTCTATGTCTTGGTTAACTTTTAAAAAATTAAATTAAAAAAAAATATAAAAAAGAAAATGAAGCCTGCCCCATTTCCCACCCCCAGTACTTACCTCTGTGGATGGTTAATGTTTGGCCTTCACTGCCCAAGTATCTGGTGCAGCAGTCTGGGGTACATTATCCTTCCACCTCTAGATAAAGAGAATTTTAGCTCATACCATGTAGAGGGACAAGCCCAAGTCTGCAGGGAATGTTTTTTTATAAGAATTTCACCTTCCTGTATTACTGGATCTACTGCATGTTTTGTATTTCCTCCTGTGAAGAACTTTTTACCTATATGCTTCAGGTTAATCCTCCCTGCTTGTTTAAGGCTGTTAATGGTATTTACCCTTCTGCAGCCAGTCCTGTTTCAAATGTTAATTGTTCTAGCCCTGTGTTTACTGGTTACTGTGATTAGATAAGTGGCTCATGTTAATTATGCTGATTGCTTCATTGTGGTAATTATCTCTCTATATGCGGAGCCGAACCGGCTAGATACTGATTAGTTCAAAGAAATATCTTTATTTCAAGGGAGCTGTATTGAAGACCCCCCACTGTGTAAGGGGGGGCGGAGATTTGTCATTGTAACAGTTGTAACCACATATAAGCTCTGTTTTTTACTATTAAAAGTCTGTGTTGTTCCAGCCTTAAGCCTTGCCTCATGTATGGATGCTTCTGTGATTTCTTTTATGGGAAGAAGGGACGGTTTGACGGGGATATCATACCAATACCGTCACAAATTGGTTGGCAGCAGCGGGATTTTCCCTTCTACTCTCCCTTACACCAGGATTCCAAGCAGACACTGGGAACAGTGAATGGAAGGCTGCTACACCCTGCTTAAAAGAAATACACTGAAAGAACTACTGGAAGTTCATGGAAGGATTGCTAGCAACAAAACCAAGCGGGTCATCATAGCAGAATTAATGGAGCTAGACCAGGAGAACGTAATTGCAGCAACGCCAGCAGTACAAGAGATGGAGACACCAGTGATTCAGGAGGAGTCACCAACCAACAAGCTAATGAGAGAGAAGCTAGCGTGGTTCGGCCCGAACCCAACGCCGGATGTGGTGCTGAAAGTGATGGAGCTACAGGAGGCTAAAGAAATAAGAGACAAACAAATAAGAGACGCAGAACTACAGGAGGCTAAACAAATAAGAGACGCAGAGCTACAGAAGGCTAAACAAATAAGAGACGCAGAGCTACAGTTAAAACTGGCAGCAGTCCAACAAGCAGCCGCACATTCTCCAAACAGTGAGTACAGCACAGCAGACGCAAGGAAGATTCCGTTTAGCGCTTTTAAAGCTTTTGATGAAAAGGACTGTGAGATTGATAACTACCTGGCAGATTTTGAGCGACAATGTAACCTGCACCGAATAGCTAGAGGAGAGTGGGTTTCAATATTGTCAGGCAAACTGTCAGGCAAAGCTTCTGATGCTTTCCGGACCGTGCCAGATCAGGATATCCATAGCTACGCCAGGGTTAAAGAAGTGCTCCTGGCTCGTTATGCAGTAACCCCAGAGTCCCACAGACAGACGTTCAGGGACTCACGCAAAACCACGGAAGACTCTTACGCGGAATGGGCATGCCAGTTGTCCCTGTCGGCCTCTAACTGGGTTAACAGCAGCCAGGCCACCACCGCAGAGGACATTTTGCAACTAATGCTCCTGGAGCAATTTTACAATCACATCCAGACGGATGTCAAAGATTGGGTGAGAGATCGCAGGCCCATGACTCTACCAGAGGCCGCAAAGTTGGCGGATGAATATGCGGATACTCGCAAGACAAACCAGGTCACACCACGGGTACAACCTCCACGACCAACAGCGCCCTCACACCCACCAGCCGCTAGATACCAACCGCCTAACAGATCGATGACATCGAGCCCTCGCTATCCACGCTAGGAGGACAACGAACAACGCTGCTTCCGGTGCAAACAGTTGGGTCACTTCAAGCAGAATTGCCCCCTGAATGACAACACCAGGTCAAATTGGTCTCAACCTGGGTACCGCCCACCAGCAGCAGCCCATTGTGTAGACTCGGCTTGGGATCCCCAGGAGCTGGGTCAGGAAGAACCATTGGGCACCCCTTACGAAGCCCTCATGGTACAATCTGTTATCACGGACAACAGGGAACACCATTGTCAGCTGGTCATGGGCGACAGCCATGAGCCAGAGGGGCCTTTCAGGGAGCTGGGCAGAAAGAGGCACGGCCAGCTACCCTCCAAGAAGAAGAGGTCCTGGAAGTCATATAACCAGCGGACCTGGGAGGAGAAGAAGCGACTGGAGGAGATGGAATCGCAGCGGGCGCCCCAGATGCGGGCTGAGATGTTCGCCAAGGGCCCACCGGTGGCCCCTTACACCACCACCCAGTTCCTGATGATGAAGGACCACGTGGAAAGCCTGCAGGACATGAGCAAGCAGGATCTGATCCGTGAGTACATAGAGCTGGAGGAGTGCATAAGCCGCATGGAGGAGGAGAACAACCACCTGAGGTCACAGCGGGCTGACCCCCCCAGGCTCCATGAACTGGAGATGGAGCTGGAGAAGCTCAAAGAGGAGAACCGGCGGCTGCGGAGGGAGCAGGGGGTGGCTGACCTTATGGGGCTCTGAGTCCCCTCCCCCCCCCCCGGACTCTGAGCACCAGTGCTACAGCATGTCAACAAATATAACTTTTCCTTTTTATGAATCTCCTGTGATTGTCACTTCAGAGCCATAACCTGCCCCTCCCATGGCGGGACACCTAGACGGCGGCGCACAGACCCATTCGCCGTCTTCACACTGACTTCTGGTGACTCTGCAGATCGCACAAAGACTTGGGGACTGACCGGCGTGTGATCTGACGACCCGGTGACATACCTAAGTCGGAAGCAGTTGCCAAGGGAGGTCAGTCACGCCAAACGGAGTTAACCTCGGACTAAAAGCTCTGAACCCGTCAACCCTACTGGACCAGGGAAGGTCCAACCGGGTTTGCCGGAGCAGGGAGAAAAAGGGGGGCCATTGTGAAGGACTTTTTACCTATATGCTTCAGGTTAATCCTCCCTGCTTGTTTAAGGCTGTTAATGGTATTTACCCTTCTGCAGCCAGTCCTGTTTCAAATGTTAATTGTTCTAGCCCTGTGTTTACTGGTTACTGTGATTAGATAAGTGGCTCATGTTAATTATGCTGATTGCTTCATTGTGGTAATTATCTCTCTATATGCGGAGCCGAACCGGCTAGATACTGATTAGTTCAAAGAAATATCTTTATTTCAAGGGAGCTGTATTGAAGACCCCCCACTGTGTAAGGGGGGGCGGAGATTTGTCATTGTAACAGTTGTAACCACATATAAGCTCTGTTTTTTACTATTAAAAGTCTGTGTTGTTCCAGCCTTAAGCCTTGCCTCATGTATGGATGCTTCTGTGATTTCTTTTATGGGAAGAAGGGACGGTTTGACGGGGATATCATACCAATACCGTCACACCTTCATCACACGCTCCATTGGAGGTATGTAGGTGGGTGATGTGTGGAAGGTGACCAGGTCTACCCCCATAGAAAGAGTCATTCTGTAAAATCCGGAGATGTTCTACACATTACATATCACCACACACACCGGAGAGAGCGATCGTTCTCAGATCATTAATAACGGTGATCTGTAAAAAAGGATGACCTGGAAGGAATTGGAAAGCATTGCCTATGGAAAGTTTTGATTATCTGAGTTTATTTGTTGCAGTTTTAAGGCTTCACATTATGGATCAGTTAGATTCTCCGGTCTGGTCACCAGTCATCTCTATGCTGCACATCCGGCGGACGGCGATCATCTCTCCGGGCCCCCGATGGGACGGTAGAGCCCGGAGAAGCACCGCATGGCGGCGGGAGGGGGGGATGTCGCCTCCCGCCGCCTGTAAGAACGATCAAGCGGCAGAACCGCAGCTATGATCATTCTTACGGTGTTTACGATCGCCGCCAGAAGAAAATTATATCTGAATGATGCCTCTAGGTGCAGGCATCGTTCGGATATCCCCGCACAAAGCACAGGACGTCATATGACGTCCACCCGGGATAACAGATCCCCTTTTTGGACGTCATATGACGGCGTGCGGGTTTAAAGTGGTTAAAGACCTGACCTTTCCTGACGCGCTTTGTTTACAAGTAAAAATCTGTATTTTATGCTGGAAAATTACTTCAAACCCCCAAACATTATATATTTTTTTGCAGAGACCCTAGAGAATAAAATGTCGATCATTAAAAAAAAATGATGTCACACGGTTTTTATGCAGATGTTTTTCAAAGGCAATTTTTGGGAAAAAATACACTTTAATGAATAAAAAAAATAAAAAACACAATGTATATCCCATTTTTTTTTACTAAAATGTGAAAGATTATGTTACAGTGATTAAATAGATACCTAATGTAACAAGACCCTTGCTCGCTGGCTTCTGCTCCCCCGACACTCATCTGCTACTAGTGAGTCAGCTTGCAGATTGCAACGTCTGATGGTTCGGTCATCCAAGGCTCCGGGATCCGAACTACAGCTATGTGCCGTTCGGAATCCATTAGAACAAACACCAGGCAGGCTGTATGCAAGTTCAAACAGGAAGACCTTTATTGGAAGCACACAACACACTTTTATACAGAATTTGGAACATCCCGCCCCCAACAACCGCTTTCCTATTGGTCAATTGTAAAGTACATGTAGTTCTCCTTCAGGTCCTCATAACCATGAAAATGAGGACTTGAAAATGAGTCAGCAAGGATTGATCCGATAGCTTGAATAGAAGGACTGCTATGTGTAATGAGACAGAAGCCCCAGGGGGCAATCAATGTACACAATAGCCAGGCACAGAACAATGGAGCCGTCTGGAGCCTTAAGACAGAGCAGAAGACCCCCCACTGTGTAACAGCTTTCAAGGAGGAACACTTCCGCATTCCAAGGTCCCTGACACCTAACATGTCACGCTTTAAAATTGCTTGTGGAATGGCGCCAAACTATGGTACTTTAAAATCTCCATAGGCGACATTTTAAAATTCTCTACAGGTTACTAGTTTATCCTTACAGAGGAGGTCTAGTGCTAGAATGATTGCTCTCATTCTGACATCTGCGGTGATACCTCACATGTGTGGTGCAATCAATGGATCAATTGGTTACATATGTGGGTGTGACCTAGATATGAGTTCTGCATTTCAGCATGGAGGATGGAAATTGTTTACATTTTTTATAATTTTTAAATGTTATTACTTTTTTTATTTTTACACTGTTCATTAAAAAAATGTGATCACTTTTATTGCTGCTGCAAGAAATGAAAGCGTCCCTTGTGGCAAACAATACATCATGACAGGTCCTCTTTATGGAGAGATCTGAGGTCTATAAGATGCCAAATCTTTCCTCTACCGTTAAAGCAAAATAATAAAAAAAATGTCCTTGTTAACATGTGGCCGGAACAGAAGTGACGTCATGACATCGCTCTGGTCCTCCTAGGTCATAGAGCTGATTGGAAGCCATTTTTCCTTCGCTCATCTCTGGATCCAGCTGCTGCCAGTGCTGGATCGGTTCCTGGAGCTACCGATTGTCCAGGTAAGCCCAGGAATCACCAGAAGGTTGGCAGGGGGGGCTAGAAGGACTGCGATATTGTGGTGGACAAATTGGACACTAGCTGACACTTTTAGCACTTGTTGGGGACCAGTGACACTAATACAGTGATCAGTGCTAAAAAATATGCACCGTTACTGTACTAATGACACTAGCAGGGAAGGGGGTTAAACATCAAGGGCAATGAAAGGGTTACATGTGTTCTTAAAATGTGTTTTCTACCTGTGGGGGGAGGTGCTTTTACTAGTGGACAGCATAGATCAGTGTACCTGGGATTCATGCCTTCCTAACTGGCAGAATGGCAATCTGCCTTGTTTACATAGATAGATCACCATTCTGCCTGTGTACAAAATGATCGGCAGGTGCTGGAGGACACGCTGATCAGCTCCCACTGTGTACAATCACAGCGGGAGCGAGCCGCCAGCAGTGTGCACTTGTGTGCCCGCTACCTGGAAGTGCAGGATCACACAGACACACACACACACACATATATATATAGGCCATATTTTCAGCTGGAACTTGGTAGAACTAAGTTCCACCACCTCTGCTCCTTGCCTACCACTATACCTCCCAACAAGCACGGATTCTGCGGGATTATCCCGCACTGACTGCATATTCCCGCAGTCCCGCAAAAGGTTTAAATTTCCCCGCACTGAGAGGATCCGAGCTCCCCCCCCCCCCCCCTCAGTACTGTAAGAGGAGGTGGGCGGAGCTGAATGGGCAGTACTGCTGGAGGAGGCGGGTGGAGCTGAATGGCAGCCTATAGGAGGAGGCGGGCGGAGCTGAATGTCAGCCGTACTATCGGGGGGGGCGGGCGTAGCTGAATGGGCAGTACTGCGGCGCGTCGATGACTACTGAGGAAGGAGACATTCTGTGCAAAGGTGAGAGGCATCCACTTCGTCCCCCCACTCAACAACTTCGACCACCCCCCCCCCCGCTCAACAACTGGCCTGCAGCGGACTTTTTAAATGTTGGGAGGTATGCCTACTACTAACACTTGTAAATAGAGATGTCTGGCTTCTGTGTTTATAAGTGACAGCCTGTCCCCCAATGGCTCCCACAGATCTGATCTCCTGAGCGGCTCCCACTGAGTGCAGGATGGGGACAAGGGAGATGCATGTCCCTGGGGAGCAGATGCTGCGACACCCCCCCCCCCCCCCCAGGATGATCTCCCTGCAAGTGAGAAAGACAGAGCGACCTACAGTGTGCAGGGAGGTACTAGAGCTGGCTGGGTGCTACAGCTTAATACAACAACAAAAGTAAAACATGTGGAAGGTAGTGAAGCTTTTAAGGAGGGGGGTGGAGGCAGTGAAGGATGGGGGGGGGGTGCATAGAGAAGTCAGAACTGAAGAGGGGTGAAAGCATGTGAATGGGGATACAGAGGTGAGTGGCTGTGGTAGAAGGCTCTATGTAGTGCACCCCTGAAATCTGCACATAGCGCACCCCAAACTCTGCACTCTGTATGTAATGCACTTTCATGCCCCTTGAGACCCTCCCACTGTTAGTGAAATTTGACTACACCCTCTAATTAACCACTTAAGCCCCGGACCATTTGGCTGGCCAAAGACCAGAGCACTTTTTGCGATGCGGCACTGCGCCGCTTAGACTGACAATTGCGCGGTTGTGTGACGTGACTCCCAAACAAAATTGACGTCCTTTTTTTCCTACACATAGAGCTTTCTTTTGGTGGTATTTAATCACCTCTGCATTTTTTTTGCGCTATAAACAAAAATAGAGCGACAATTTTGAAAAAAAAGCAATACGTTTTACTTTTTGCTATAATAAATATCCCCCAAAAATATATAAAAAAAAACATTTTTTCCTCAGTTTAGGCCGATAGGTATTCTTCTACATATTTTTGGTATAAAAAATTGCAATAAGTGTTTGATTGGTTTGAGCAAAAGTTATAGGGCCAAATTCAGGTAGAATTGCGTAAATCGGCGGCGGCGTAACGTATCACATTTACGTTACACCGCCGCAGGTTTTACGGGCAAGTGCTTGATTCACAAAGCACTTGCCTGTAAACTTGCGGCGGCGTAGCGTAAATCCGTCCGGCGCAAGCCCGCCTAATTCAAATGGGGTGTGTATCATTTAAATTAGGCGCGTTCCCGCGCCGAACGTACTGCGCATGCTCCGTTTTGAAATTTCCCGCCGTGCTTTGCGCGAAATGACGTCGCACCGACGTCATTTTTTGAACGGCGACGTGCGTTACGTCCTTTCCTATTCACGGACGACTTACGCAAAAAAAAAAAATGTAATTCGACGCGGGAACGGCGGCCATACTTTAACATGGCAAGTCTAAATATAAGCCAAGAAATAGCAGCCGTAACTATACGCCTGGAAAAGCCGACTAGCCACGACGTAAGAGAATGCGACGAACGCGCGTACCTTCGTGGATCGCCGTAAACAGCTAATTAGCATACCCAACGCGGAAAACGACGCAAACTCCACCCAGCGGGCGCCAAAGTATTACACCTACGATCCGAAGGCGTACGCCTGTCGGATCGAAGCCAGAAGCCGTCGTATCTTGGTTTGAGGATTCAAACTAAAGATACAACGCGGCAAATTTGAAAATACGCCGGCGTATGAGTAGATACTCCGGCGTATTTCAGCTGTGAATCTGGCCCATAGCGCCTACAAAATAGGGGATAGATTTATGGCATTTTTTTTATATTTTTTTTTACTAGTAATGGCGGCGATCGTCAATTTTTATCATGACTGCGACATTGTGGCGGACGCATCGGACACTTTTGACAGATTTTTGGTATAAAAAAAATGCCCCGATTACTGTAAAAATGACACTGGCAGTGAAGGGGTTAACCTGTAGGGGGCACTGAAGGGGTTAAGTGTTCACTAGGAAGTGATTCTTACTGTAGGGGGCGTGGCTACACGTGACACATCACTGATTGTTGCTCCCGATGACAGGGAAAACGATCAGTGACAGTGGGGTAGATTCACATACGCCGCCGTAATTTGAATTCCGCCCCCGCGTAGCGTTGCGCCGATTCACAAAGGCAGTTACGCTGAAAAGATAGGCTTCCTCCACCGACGTAACTTGATTGCGGCGGCGTAGAATTGTGTGCAATATAACTTTGGCCGATAGGGGCGCTTCCGTTGTTGTCGGCGTAGAATATGCTAATTTCCTAGATACGCCGATTCACAAACGTACGTGTGCCCGGCGTTCGTTTTTTTACGTCATTTGCGTTAAGGCTTTTTCGGCGTAAGGCTGCTCCTGCTATTAGGAGGCGCAGCCAATGTTAAGTATGGACGTCGTTCCCGTTCGTAAATCACGTCAGGTCATCACATATTACCATAAAACACGCCCCCCCCCCCCTTCCCCATTTGAATTATGCGCACTTACGCCGGCCCCATTTACGCTACGCCGCCGCGACTTACGGAGCAAGTGCTTTGTGAATACTGCACTTGCTCCTGTAAGTTGCGGAGGCGTAGCGTAAATACACTACGCTGCGCCGCCGTAACTTATAGCGTAGCTACCTGAATCTGGCCCAGTGTCACTAGGCAGTACGGGGAGATGTTGTGTTTACACACAACATCTCCCAGTTCTTGAGCTCTGTGATCCGATCGTGGGACACCGGCGGCGATCGGGTCCGTGGGTCCCACAGGCGTGTTCATGGAGCTTGCGGAGCTGTGTGACCACACGGCAGCATTCCCATTGTAACGCCGCTTACGCGGCGTATTTTGCCGCGATTTGTTTACTTTTTTTTTTTTTAACAAATAATTTCCATTGATGTCTATGCCCGAACGCCAATGCCGCCTGAAAAAAAGGGTCCAGGACTTGTTTTCAGGCGTACAGCGTTTCGGCGTTCGGCGTGAGATGTGAACCATCTCATAGACTTCAATGGAAATTCGCCCCTCCAGCGGCACGAGCGTCGCGCTTCAGGCGTATATACGCCGAGGTGTGAATGCAGCCTTAAAGGGGACGTATCTGTACACCCTTTTGCCTGTCCGCGCCATTTTTCCGATGTATATCAGCGCGCACTGGTCGGCAAGTGGTTAAAATCACTGCTCCCGAAAAAAACTTCCGTTTTAAAAACGTATTTTCGCATTGATACATGTCCCTTGGGGCAGGACCCGGGCCCCCAAACACTTTTTATGACAATAACTTGCGTATTAACTAGTGTTGAGCGGAATACGCCATATTCGATTTCGCGATATATCACGAATATATAGCCGAATATTCGTGAAATATTCGCTAAAATCGAATATTCGTGATATTTAAAAAAAAAAAAAAAAAAATGCGAAATTTTGCTAATGCGAATTTATTGCGAACATTTTGCAAATTTTTTTTTTTTTTTCTGATTGGCTCTGATGCAAAAGAAGGGCGGAGAAAGTATTCTCGAATATTCGGAAAACGAATATTCTGAATATTTTATCAAAAAAAAAAATGTTGTGAAATATTTTGACAACTGTGGTAGGAGAACTCTGATTGGCTCTGATGCAAAAGAAGGGTGGAGAAAGTATTTGCGAATATTCGGAAATGGATACTTCTCCACCCTTTTTTTGCATCAGAGTTGTCAAAATCTCGCAATCAATTTCGCATTCGCATTAGCGAAATTTCGATAAAATATCACCAATATTCGATTTCCGAATATTCGCGAATACTTTCTCCGCCCTGCGATTGATGGGCACAGTGGCTGTGTTTGATGGGCACAGTGGCTGTCTTTGATGGGCACAGTGAGGCTGCAATTGATGTTTTTTTTTTTCAGTTTCTTTGTGCCCCCCAAAAAATTTGGAGCACCAGCTGCCACTGGATGGGATCATCATTGTGCCCTACTCCTTACTTGTTGAATGACAGGCTGTGGGCATGTACATTCCAGTTGAATGAGGCTGGCTGGCTGTTGTTCAAACTGGAGGGCTTATTTATTATTTTTTTTAAATTATTTATCTTGCTTCAGTTCTGCTTTCAAAATTAACCCTAAGCAAACATCTATTCAAACGCACATATGTGAAATGTTTCCTCTACCAATAGATTTATAGTTCTGTGCAGCTATTTTTGTGGTTCATATTCCTCTCCCAGACAGTACACCCAGAATGGTGTACCAGTATCACCTTCTCTTTTACAGTTAAGTAATACAGAAGTGTTATTTATTTAAGTTAATATATGCATTTATACAGTTCATTTTTATAGTTTTTATAATTGCGTGAGTGGGGCCTCGGGTCTAAGTTTTCCCTAAGGCCTCACAAAGTCTAGAGCCGCCTCTGAGTGGCACGTGTTTAGAAATGTTCCCGCACAACATGAGATTACTATAAGAAAAAGGTACCGTATTTATCGCGGTATAACGCGCTCTGGCGTATACCGCGCACCCCCAAAGTGGCCCCCAATCCTGTGGGAAAAAAAGTTTTTTTGTTGTTTTGTACTTACAGTTTTGATGTCTTGCGCGGCGTCCATCTGCGGCCTCATCGGGTCCGGCGTCCTTCTGCGGCCTCGTCGGGTGTCCTCTTCGGCGGGTCCGGCGTCCGTCTTCGGCGGGTCGGGCGTCCATCTTCGGCGGGTCGGGCGTCCATCTTCGGCGGGTCCGGTGTCCATCTTCGGCGGGTCCGGTGTCCATCTTCGGCGGGTCCGGTGTCCATCTTCGGCGGGTTCGGTGTCCATCTTCGGCGGGTCCGGCGTCCTTCGGCGGCGTCCTCCCGCTCGTTTCCCGCCACGACTTTGAATACTGCGCCCGCATATAGCGAGCGCAGTACACTCGTGAATCTTCGGGCAGGCTCGGGCGCCTCTCGCACTGACGTTCTGTACGCTCAGGACGTCAGGACGTCAGTACGAGAGGCGCCGAGACTGGCCGAAGATTCACGAGTGTACTGCGCTCGCTATATGCGGGCGCAGTATTCAAACTCATGGCGGGAAAGCGGGTATCGGCGTATATCGCGCACCCACGATTTTGCCCTGATTTTCAGGGCAAAATAGTGCGCGGTATACGCCGATAAATACGGTAATTTAAAACTGCTTGCGGCTTTAATGTAATGTCTGGTCCCTGCAATATGGATGAAAATCACTGAGAAAAATAGCACAGACACGGGCAGTACACACCACGTAGCTTTAGGTGCAAACTGCAGAGGACACGGGCAGTACACCACGTGAGAATACTGCAGCTAGCACAATCACCTGCCTGCCACCAGGCCCGTCGCTACAGGACAGGCAAAACAAACAATTGCTTGGGGCCCGAGCTAGCCTGGGGCCCCCAACTTCCCCTTCCCAGGCTGTAGTGTGGCTGAGCTCCTTTTCCTTCCTCCTGGAGTCTGTCAGTCTGGCCAGGGACCGCACACTGAGTGCTCACTTCCTTTCAGTCCGGCCGGGAACACAGGAAACTGATAGGTGGATTCAGATAGGTTTACGCTGGCGTATCAGTAGATACGCCGTCGTAACTCTGAATCTACGCCGTCGCAAATTTAAGCGTATTCTGGAAACCAGATACGCTTAAATTAGGCTAAGATACGAGCGGCGCCGTTCGTTAAAAACGTCAATCACGTCGGGTCACCAGTCATTTACATAAAACACGCCCCCCTGTTCCACATTTGAATTAGGCGCGCTTAGGCCGGCCCATTTACGCTACGCCGTTGTAACTTAGGAGGCAAGTGCTTTGTGAATACAGCACTTGCCTCTCTATGCCATACGCTACGCCTGCCTAATATTGTGCCCGCCTACGAGAATCTGGCTATGAATCTCCTGTACCATGCGTGGTACCCGGCCTGGCCAGGGCACTATCTGATAGGGGACTGGGGACCCATAATGATAGAACACCGGACTGACAGGAGGTAGAGGAGCTCGGGGGGGGGGGGGGGGGGGCACTGCCAGGTGTTTTTTCATCTTAATGCCTAGGATGCAATAAGGTGAAAAAACCTGAAGGTTTACAACCCTTTTAAGTGAAGCTGTTGCCCATGGAAACACACAGGGCCATATTCTGGTAGAAAGTAGGCGGGCGGCGCGTAAGCCATTTACACTCCGCCGCCCCAACCTACAGGAGCAAGTGCTGTATTCCCCAAACACTTGCTCCGTAGTTTGGGGCGGCGGAGTGAAAATGGCCCGGCGTATCCCCGCGTATATCCAAGGGGGCGGCTTGTATTTAAATTAAGCGCGCCCCCGATTCTAACGAACTGCGCATGCGCCGGGCTTAAAATAGCCCAGTGCGCATGCTCCAGTTCTCGGTGTAAAACGTCAATGACGCCGACGTGTGCGTCATTGACGTAAAGTCGTATTCGCGGACGACTTAGTAAAACGACGTACCCGACGGGAAAACACGACGCGGACCCGACGCCATACTTAACATGGCCTACGTGGGACTGGCGTAAGGTTACCCCTCATATAGCAGGGGTAACCTTACGCCTACGCAAACGGCGTTAGCGGCGGTTACGCGACGCAATTTTTTTTGTTCGTGAATCGGCGTATCAGGCTCATTTGCATAAACAAATGAGACCTGAACGTAAACGCCACCTAGCGGGCGGCGGAGTAATTACATTTAAGATCCGACAGTGTAAGTGACTTACACATGTCGGATCTTAAGCGTATCTATTCGAAAATGATTCTAGGAATCAGTCGCATAGATACGCGGCCCAAAAAAGAGAGATACGACGGAGTTTCCTGAGATACTCTGTCGTAACTTCTCTCAGAATATGGCCCACAAGGTCTGAAGATAGATTTACATCTAAGCAGTTTTGTGTGCTGCATTTCTTTGTATGGGCAAAGCAGCCCATTCATTAGAATAGACCAGTGTGCCGATGTTTCCTTACATGTGTCTGCACAGAAACTGCACGGTGCCTTTGTGTTTATTAGTGTTGAGCAGAATACGCCATATTCGATTTCGCGATATATCTCGAATATATATTCGAATATTCGAGATATATTCGCTAAATTCGAATATTCGTGATATTTTATCGAAATTAATTGAATGCGATTTTTCGCTATTGCGAATGCGAAAATAATTGCGATTTTTTAATAACTGCGGTAGGAGCGCTCTGATTGGCTTAGAATATTCGTGATATTTTATCGAAATATCGCAACATGCGAATGCGATATTTATTGCGGAATTTCGAGATATGCTGGAGGAGCGCTCTGATTGGCTTAGAATATTCGTGATATTTTATCGAAATATCGCAACATGCGAATGCGATATTTATTGCGGAATTTCGAGATATGCTGGAGGAGCGCTCTGATTGGCTCAGAATATTCGTGATATTTTATCGAAATATCGCAACATGCGAATGCGATATTTATTGCGGAATTTCGAGATATGCTGGAGGAGCGCTCTGATTGGCTCAGAATATTCGTGATATTTTATCGAAATATCGCAACATGCGAATGCGATATTTATTGCGCAATTTCGAGATATGCTGGAGGAGCGCTCTGATTGGCTCAGAATATTCCTGATATTTTATCGAAATATCGCAACATGCGAATGCGAAATTGATTGCAGATATTTCGAAAACTGCTGTAGCAGCACTCTGAAATCGAATATGTATGATATTTTAACCAAAATACATATTGCGATTGCGATTTTTCGATCGCGCATGCGCAATTGCGCGAACAACACGCGACCATTTCCTGGAGCCTTGCCAGTTTCCAACTTATGATCGCAGCGCAATCACACAGCAACATGGTTGGAAGCAATTTCACTAAGTCTGAGGAAAAGTTGCTGATTTGTGTAAGTATTTTGACCACTGTTATTTCATCATCTTCAACTGCATTTAAGTCTAGTTTAAAAGTTAGTATATATGATCAGATATTAGTATTTCACAAAAAATGTGTCTCCTGCTTTTACAAAACTACAAGTCCCAGCATGCCTGGACAGCTGCAGACACCCTGGTTGGCAAATGTGTATTTAGGCACTTTTCCTTGTTATTTAGCATAATGAATTTAACATTTTATTGGACATAGGACGTATGCGAACGTCCTGACTTCAGTGTCCTCAAGGCCCAAGGACGTTCGAATACATATTGCCCTTTAGATGTTGCAGAACTACAACTTCCAGCATGCCTGGGAATGCTGGCACTTCTAGTATTGTAAGTTCTGCAGGCCCACATTTTTCAGGCCTTTATGCACGGGTCTCTAAACTGTGGCACCCTAGATGCAGCAAAAGTAAAATTCTTAGCATGCACTGACAGACCGTGGCTGATGGGAGTAGTAGTTTTGCAACAGCTGGAGTTGGACTGGTCTTGAAACCCAGAGTTAGGTAACAAACCCGTAGTGTTTTGCAACCATTCTGCCTCCAGCTGGTTATTTTCTGTTGAAAAGCCTGTGGCGTGCAAAACACAACCCAAAAACTCCACCCGGTGCAAGGAAAAATTTGCACACACCTAAAGAGTGACATCACAAAAAACTGCGACGGTTGCATACGTCAGTGGTCCTCCGAAAAGGTCCCGTCTCTGACCCCCCGGGGCGTTAGGCTCCTGACAGGGAAAAGAGTTACTGTGGTCCATACAGCCGAAGCCATATGGACCCATCTCGGTCCAAGCAGCGCAATCAACACGCGAACAACACGCGACCATTTCCTGGACCCTTGCCAGTTTCCAACTTTATGATCGCAACGCAATCGCAGAGCAAGATGGTTGGAAGTAATTTCACTGTATCTGAGGAAAAGTTGCTGATTTGTGTAAGTATTTTGACCACTGTTATTTCATTATCTTCAACTGCATTTTAGTCTAGTTTAAAAGTTAGTATATATTCATAATTATGCAAATGATAATGGCTGCTATATTTATGTAAAAAAGGTGGCGACCGAAATGGCAGGATATAAAATCTGTCATGTTACCCCTGTCATTGATTAATAAGGCGAGAATGCTTCCAATTGTTGAATAGCATACATTTATGTCATATATCCATAAGGCTGTCAACAAAAGTATTACAATATACTTTGTTCTTCATCTTGCAGAAGTTCCTGGAAACAGGATACGATGAGCTGCGGAGGCAGCAAGAAAAACAGGGAGTTATAAGCTCCCTGATTGAGGAACTAGGCGAAGAACACACTCGCATGGCGATCCTCAAAAAGTGGTCCGACCTGAAGAGGCGCCAGATGAACCGGGTCAGGCGTATCCGGAATAAATATCATCCTGGTAAGTTATTGGTCACAGTTATGTTTTTTTTTCCCTAAAGTGTATTTTGTGCGTGTACTCGAGAGAGGAGCCGGACTGCAGGAGTTGGGAGTAGGCAGGCCTCCCCCAGAGGTAATCTGCCACCTTTCTCCATGCCCCGGGTGGCAATGGCGGGTGTGAGGGGGTCCTCCCACACAGACCGTCCTACCTGCTCCGCTTCGAAGCCCCACGGGGCAGAGGGACTCCCTATAAGGGAGTGAGAGGATTTGCCCGCTCAACCAGCCCCGTTAGTCCTTCGCCTCTCTTTTTAGAGACCGCATGGTCAGAGTGCGTGCATGTTAACCCAATTGCGAGTGCGTGTGTAAGTGTGGTGGTTTTTGTGGGAGGGAGGTGGGCATACTAAGCGCAGGCTTACCTCGCATAGCACACCCACCGGGGGCCGAGCTGAGACCACCAAACTCAATTCACATGTAGCCGAGAGCGGGATCCGAACCCCTAGCTGCAGAGGTGAATGGCTTGTCAGCGCAGTGGCAATCGCGTTGAGCCAGCCCGGGTCCCTTGGGGACAGTTATGTAAGGTCATATGTAATTAATGTAAGGTCAGATGTTGTTAACCAAGACGCCATGTTGTTGTAACATATATCACCACCAGCCAAGGTATTCATAGTACTGTTGGAAAAAAACATGGGACAGCAGACAGGAACACAGAAGTTATGTGGGAACATACTTTTCCCATTGCTTTGCATGGGACTTTAAACAAAAAGCCCGACCCTCACCAATGGGGTTAGTTAAGGGATAAATTAACGATCCTATACTTTAAGTGGACGTATAGATAACATGTGACCAAGTGTTATCGAAATATCTACAGCTGTTATGAAATAACATGTATTTCCCATAGAGTTGAATGGGACTTTAAAGAAAAACCCTGACCAAGGCAAATGGGGGTGGGTATGGGTTAAACCACCAATCCTATATTTGTGGCTGACATATAAGTAACCTGTGTGCCAAGTTTCATGTAAATATCTTTAGCCGTTTGGACGTGATGGTGGAACATACATACATACATGCACACACACGTTGAGTTTTATATATATAGATTCCCACTAAATTCCTGTGTTAGGCGTGGGGTTGTTATAGTAATCCTGTGTACTCCATCAAGTACTTTTTTTTAACATGAGATCGTCTGAACAAAACAAAGGAGACAAAAACAGCTCATTTTACCATGGTGGCAGCCCAGCTCACGCTCAGTCCCCTGTAGTGCCCACAAGACCCTTTAATATAACATTGTCCCATTGGTTAACTGTCTATATAAATTAATTTGTATTCATATACAATACAGTAGAGTACACAGAATTTGCATACGTCATTAGAAAACATTTTTATAATATATGAACATTGTGTTATTATAGGAGCTCCGCTACCAACTGTGCGCCCCAAGCGCACAAGGCGACAGGCCGCAGAGGAGGAGCAGGAGGAGGATGTGGAAGAGGAGGAGAGGGATGAGGAGGAGCAGCCAGGGCCATCCACATCACCACCCCCAGTTCCTGTGGAGGAGCAAGAGGAGGAGCTGCACCCCCCCCCCGAAACTTCTGGTGGAGTAGTGGGTGACGAGGAAGAGGAGCAGGATGAGACGGTTAATTATACCGTCAATCAGGAGGGTAAATATGTGCACAGAGATTAATAAAATTTCAACAATAAAATGTAGCTCTAAAAATGGACAGCATTTAAAGCAGGGCTGTGGAGTCGGTAGATAAATTTTTCGACTCCGACTCCTCAGTTTTATGTACTTCAGACTCCGACTCCCCGACTCCCCGACTCCCCGACTCCGACTCCTCTGTATTAATATGCGAATGTATTTTATAGATTCCTTGAGGGAAAGAAACGCAAACTACCACAGGACTACTGGCTGGGAAGCCAACAGTCTACTGTATTGCACAGTTTAAGCAAAAGACAAACACAATGAAAACAATCAAGTGACTGGATAGTAGCAGCAGGCTTAAACATCAGGAACATGATCTTTAACAGTTCAAAAATACAGACCACATTATTTGGCTGTTTTAGAACCAAAACAAAGCTTATCTATAATGAACCCAAAAAAAAAATATGAAAAACCTAGAAATGGTTTATATTAATCTTGAAATGTAGTTCTAGGCTTAGCAAATGCAAATAAATGCAATGTAGAGTTCTAAGGAAGAGAATTGCCTCTGCCAGATCCTCTTTCATAGAGTCTCTTAAGTCAGACTTTATTATTTTTATGGCTGAAAATAATCTTTCGTAACGGTCTTTGAAATCCAAATGTTTTTTTCTTATATCCTAACAGTTCTAAAAAAGCTAGAGGTGAAACAAGCTGCCATGAAAAACCTCACGAAGAGAGTAATGGCAAATGAGCAGCAGATACTGTTTTTGATGCGCCAAAATCAACAACTGGTGCAACAACTGGCGAAAAACATGGATGAGGTGACAGAGCTTCAGAAGTTAATGTCCTAATTTTTTTTTTTTTTTTTTTTAATAAAAAATGTTATATTTTGCAAAGGTTTCATTTCTTATTGAAATTGTTAGTTTTTTAAACACATCTAACTTCACATCTAACTTCACATCTAACACATCAACATCAACATCAACACATCTAGCTTAATAATAACCGAAAACATTTTATACTATTACTAGCTGAATACCCGGCGTTGCCCGGTCTTCCTATCTTAACCTTTTGGGGAGGAAAATCATAGTAATATAAATATACCCATCTTTTATATAAGGGTGTTGGTAAGGGTTAATTTAACTGTTATATATTTTTATTTGGCATATAAGTAATATGTATAGCGGGTATTATTGAAATATCTCCAGGCGTACAGAAGTTATGTGGGAACATACATTTTCCATTGATTTGCATGGGACTTTAAAGGAAAACCCCGACCCTCACAAATGGGGGTAGTTAAGGGATAAATTAACTATCAGTGGTATCAGTGAACAGCAGTGGTAATAGTAACTTTTTACATAGGTGTCTTGACAGAGCAGCAGCAGCAGCAGTAGTAGTAGTAGTAGTAGATACAGAGTCATATCACTTGGGCAGGAGGTGCCATGATGAACAGCAGTGGTAATAGGAGTATATAGAGTGGGAAATTACTTTTGACATAGTTGTCTTGACTGAGCAGCAGCAGCAGCAGCAGCAGCAGTAGTAGTAGTATTAGCAGTAGTAGTTGATACAGAGTCATATCACTTGGGCAGGAGTTGCCATGATGAACAGCAGTAGGAATAAGAGTATATAGAGTGTGAAACAACTGCTGACATAGGTGTATTGACTGGGCGGCAGCAGCAACAGCAGAAGCAGCAGTAGTAGTATTAACAGTAGTAGTTGATACAGAGTCATATCACATGGGCAGGAGTTGCCATGATGTACAGCAGTCTTAATAAGAGTATATAGAGTGTGAAATAACTGCTGACATAGGTGTATTGACTGGGCGGCAGCAGCAACAGCAGAAGCAGCAGTAGTAGTATTAACAGTAGTAGTTGATACAGAGTCATATCACATGGGCAGGAGTTGCCATGATGTACAGCAGTCTTAATAAGAGTATATAGAGTGTGAAATAACTGCTGACATAGGTGTATTGACTGGGCGGCAGCAGCAGCAGAAGCATCAGTAGTAGTATTAACAGTAGTAGTTGATACAGAGTCATATCACATGGGCAGGAGTTGCCATGATGTACAGCAGTCTTAATAAGAGTATATAGAGTGTGAAATAACTGCTGACATAGGTGTATTGACTGGGCGGCAGCAGCAGCAGCAGAAGCAGCAGTAGTAGTATTAACAGTAGTAGTTGATACAGAGTCATATCACTTGGGCAGGAGTTGCCATGATGAACAGCAGTAGGAATAAGAGTATATAGAGTGTGAAACAACTGCTGACATAGGTGTATTGACTGGGCGGCAGCAGCAACAGCAGAAGCAGCAGTAGTAGTATTAACAGTAGTAGTTGATACAGAGTCATATCACATGGGCAGGAGTTGCCATGATGTACAGCAGTCTTAATAAGAGTATATAGAGTGTGAAATAACTGCTGACATAGGTGTATTGACTGGGCGGCAGCAGCAGCAGAAGCAGCAGTAGTAGTATTAACAGTAGTAGTTGATACAGAGTCATATCACATGGGCAGGAGTTGCCATGATGTACAGCAGTCTTAATAAGAGTATATAGAGTGTGAAATAACTGCTGACATAGGTGTATTGACTGGGCGGCAGCAGCAACAGCAGAAGCAGCAGTAGTAGTATTAACAGTAGTAGTTGATACAGAGTCATATCACATGGGCAGGAGTTGCCATGATGTACAGCAGTCTTAATAAGAGTATATAGAGTGTGAAATAACTGCTGACATAGGTGTATTGACTGGGCGGCAGCAGCAGCAGCAGAAGCAGCAGTAGTAGTATTAACAGTAGTAGTTGATACAGTCATATCACATGGGCAGGAGTTGCCATGATGTACAGCAGTCTTAATAAGAGTATATAGAGTGTGAAATAACTGCTGACATAGGTGTATTGACTGGGCGGCAGCAGCAGCAGAAGCATCAGTAGTAGTATTAACAGTAGTAGTTGATACAGAGTCATATCACATGGGCAGGAGTTGCCATGATGTACAGCAGTCTTAATAAGAGTATATAGAGTGTGAAATAACTGCTGACATAGGTGTATTGACTGGGCGGCAGCAGCAGCAGCAGAAGCAGCAGTAGTAGTATTAACAGTAGTAGTTGATACAGAGTCATATCACATGGGCAGGAGTTGCCATGATGTACAGCAGTCTTAATAAGAGTATATAGAGTGTGAAATAACTGCTGACATAGGTGTATTGACTGGGCGGCAGCAGCAGCAGCAGAAGCAGCAGTAGTAGTATTAACAGTAGTAGTTGATACAGAGTCATATCACATGGGCAGGAGTTGCCATGATGTACAGCAGTCTTAATAAGAGTATATAGAGTGTGAAATAACTGCTGACATAGGTGTATTGACTGGGCGGCAGCAGCAGCAGCAGAAGCAGCAGTAGTAGTATTAACAGTAGTAGTTGATACAGAGTCATATCACATGGGCAGGAGTTGCCATGATGTACAGCAGTCTTAATAAGAGTATATAGAGTGTGAAATAACTGCTGACATAGGTGTATTGACTGGGCGGCAGCAGCAGCAGAAGCAGCAGTAGTAGTATTAACAGTAGTAGTTGATACAGAGTCATATCACATGGGCAGGAGTTGCCATGATGTACAGCAGTCTTAATAAGAGTATATAGGGTGTGAAATAACTGCTGACATAATTGTCTTGACTGATCCAAAGGAGTCATGGGAGAAAATCATGTGGTCAGATGAGACTATAATATAATTTTTTGATCATAATTTCACTAACCGTGTTCGGAGGAAGAATAATGATGAGTACCATGCCAAGAACGCCATCCCTAATGTGAAGCATGGGGGTGGTAGCATCATGCTTTGGTGGTGTTTTTCTGCACATGGGACAGGGTGACTGCACTGTATTAAGGAGAGGATGACCGGGGCCATGTATTGCAAGATTTTGGGCAACAACCTCCTTCCCTGAGTTAGAGCTTTGAAGATGGGTCGAGGCTGGGTCTTCCAACATGAGAATGACCCAAAGCACACAGCCAGGATAACCAAGGATTGGCTCTGTAAGGAGCATATCAAGGTTCTGGCGTGGCCTAGCCAGTCTCCAGACCTAAACCCAATAGAGAATCTTTGGAGGGAGCTCAAACTCCGTGTTTCTCAGCGATAGCCCAGAAACATGACTGATGTAGAGAAGATCTGTGTGGAGGAGTGGGCCAAAATCCCTCCTCCAGTGTGTGCAAAGTTGGTGTAAAACTACAAGAAATGTTTGACCGCTGTAATTGCAAAGAAAGCCTACTGTACCAAATATTAACATTGATTTTCTCTGATGTTGAAATAGTTATATTCAGCACTGTAAATACATCAGGTCCGGGGCTTCATCAGGGAATGCATGGCAAGGGACCCTTCAGCGCCCTGAACCGACGACGGGTGCCAGAAAGTCACCGCCGATCCAGGACTCATTCATCTTTATGAATGTGAGTCTGTCCACGGAGTCTGTGGACAGACGGGTCCTCTTGTCCGTGACCACCCCACCTGCCGCGCTGAATGTCCGCTCAGATAGTACGCTGGAGGGGGGGCAAGACAATAACTCCAGCGCATACTGAGCGAGCTCGCGGCAGGTGTCCAATCTGGCAACCCAGTACTCCATGGGGTCGTCGGTGCTCATACTGTCAGAAGCACCGACGGACGCCATGTAGTCTGCCACCATGTGGGCCAGCCGCTGGTGGTGACTGCTGCTGCTGCTGCTGGTGGTGGTACTGGGTCGCTCGGTTTGGAAGAACATCCTCATCTCTTCCATTAGGTCCCCTGCTCGGCTGCAGCTGGGTGCAGCCACCTGCTGGGTGAGATGAGGGGGGACAACTGGAGGCCGGGGAGTTGCCTGCTCCAACCGTCTGACAATGGCTGCCTGCAGTTCCTCCATCCGGTGCTGCCTCCGGCTGGCTGGGATGAACTGCTCCAGTTTCCCCTTGCACCTGGGATCCAAAAGGGTGGCCATCCAGAAATCATCCCTCGTCTTGATGGTCTTAACCCGGGGGTCCCTCCTGAGGCATCTCAGCATGTGGGCAGCCATGGGGAAGAGCACAGCCCGCTGTGACTCCTCAATGCTGGCCAGGTGAATGAGGTGCGACTCTTCTTCCCTGAGGCGCTGCTGGTCAAACTCAGACATGCCCAACCCCCGGACTATCGGTGCCCCCAACACCGGCTCTCCCTCCTGACCAGGCCCTGACTCCGGGACGACACCAGCAACCACCTCCTCCTCCTCTTCATCATCATCCTCCTCCTCCTCCTCCTCCTCCTGGTCCTGGCCCTGGTCTCGGTGGAGCATTGCTGACTCCTCCTGCTCCACCAAGGCACTCTCCCCAGCCTCGAGCAGGCGATCTAGTGTCCTCTCCAGCATGAACAGTATTGGCAGCACGCTATTGAGGCCAATTTGCTCACTGCTGACCATCTTGGTCGCCTGCTCGAAGGAGGACAACACTTGGCAGACCTGGTTTATCTGCCCCCACTCCGCACAGGCGATGAAAGGGAGTTGTGGTGAAGCCCTCTCAGTGCCTAGTTCCATCAGGTACTCCCTCACCGCCCTTTGCTGCTCCCACAACCTCTTCAGCATGTGGAGGGTGGAGTTCCACCGCGTCACACTGTCCACAATCAGCCTGTGAAGGGGCAGATTGTACTTCCGCTGCAATTTGGACAGGGACGCGGTAGCGGTTGGGGAGCGCCTGAAGTGGCTGGCAATCCTACGCGCCTTTGCCACAATGTCACTCAACCCTGGATAAGTGCGCAGGAACTTCTGCACCACCAGGTTGAGGACATGTGCCAGACAGGGCACGTGCGTCAGACTGCCAGCATGGAGGGCGGCGAGTAGGTTGCTGCCGTTATCGCAGACAACCATACCTGGCTGGAGCCTTCGGGGTGTCAGCCACTTCTGGACCTGAGCTTGAAGTGCTTTCAGCACTTCTTCTGCAGTGTGTCTCCGGTCCCCTAAACTAACAAGCTGGAGCACGGCCTGACAGCGCACGTGCCCCACACTTGAGTAGCTACGGGGGCGCTTGCTGGGAGGCTCAGCAGCTGCGGAGACAGTGGCTTGAGGGAGACCAGCAGTTCTCCCCTGGACACCCCGGGGCGGCACCACAAGATCGGTTGCCGACGATCCCTCACCGACGCCTCGGAGGGAAACCCAATGGGCCGTGAAGCTGATGTAGCGTCCCTGCCCATGCCTGCTGGTCCAGCCATCCATTGTCAGATGAACCCTGTCGCTGACAGCGTGATCCAGCGACAGGGTTACATTCTGCACAATGTGCTGGTGTAGGGCAGGGACACCAGTCCTGGCAAAGAAATGGCGGCTGGGGACACGCCATTGGGGTTGGGCCTGCTCCAACATCTGCCTGAAGGGGTTGCTGTCAACTATGTTGAAGGGCAGCAGATGTTGGGCAATAACCCTTGCCAGGAGCCCATTGAGGGAACGCACACGTCGGTCTCCAGGGGGGAAGGGAGTGGTGCGGTCAAAGGCGTCTGAAATCGACGCCTGGCGCCGGACGGCAGTGCGGGACACAGACGTGGAGGGTGCTGTGGAAGTAGAGGTCTGGCTGCCGGTACCAGTACCTCTACTAGAGGGAGCGGGGGGGCATGACCTGCTGGAAACAGATGAAGATGTGGCAGGGGCTGCTGTACCCTGCTCACTTGTGGTGGTGGCGCTGCTACCACCACCACGCTTCATCTCGTCATACAACGCCCAGTGGTTTATCCTCAGGTGCTGGTTCAGGGCTGTGGTACCCACCCGAGCCAAACACTTCCCTCTCTTCACCCTCACTTTACAAATCCGGCAGATGGCCACGGTAGGGTTGTCTGCCACCAGGGTAAAGAAATTCCAGACAGGTGACTTCAGCACCGCCCTCCTGTCAGATGGGGTGACGCTTACTTGCACCTGCTGGGATTCGGTGCGCACAGGTGGAGCTGCCTGCTGCTGCTGCTGCTGCTCCTCCTCCTGACACCTCCTGCTGCCATCACCAGTGGAGACCCTGACGATGGTCTCCCTGGTGGTGACCTGGCGCACCGTTTCACCAGGGTGCCTACCTTCCCCGTCGTCACTGACGTAGTGAGCCGACGCGTCAGATGGCAACCATGATGGGTCACCCTCTTCGCCCCCAGAGATGTCAGACCAAGGGCTGAGATGTGTTGGTCTGAGGGAACCACGTGACATGGAGCCTCTAGCCTGGCTCCGCTGTCCCCTCACCCACGCCTGGGTCTGACTAGGTGCTGCTGTTTCCTGCACCAAAACAGCAGCACCAGTTTGAAGGGATGTCTCTGGGATACTGCCAGCAGGTATCCCATCCTCCTCATCCATCCCTTCAAAAAGGTCCTGACCATCAGGACAGAGCTGGAGGTCTGCCTGATGCATGGCCTCCCCCAAGAGATCCCTATCACTGTCGCTGTCGAACAGTAAGATGCTGGACTCTTGGGGGCTGGGGGGGGGTAGTACAGGCAACGGTGTAATGGTGGTACTACTGTGAGTCGGGACCGACGACTCAGTGGCACTGCTGTGCCCCATGTAGTCCACCACTACTTGAGCCTGAGATGGCAATATCGGGCGGCTGCCCGATGGGAAGAACTCCCGGATCAGGCGTACTCCCCTTGCACCCGATCCTCTACCACTAGTAGGGGCACGAGAGGTACCCCGTGCTGGCAGCGATCCAGCACTGGGAGTAACTCCCCTACCCCTGCTGCCACGGCCACGGATGCCGCTCATTATTGCTGATATGTGTGTGGGGGGGTTAAACTTTATTGGGGGGGAAAATGTGAACAAAATGTGTTTTTGTGTTTTTTTTACAAGACAGGCACGCAGACAAAGACGTACACAGACAGCTACTAAACTATAAGAAAAGTAGTACACCAGACAAGGACTACAAAATTAAAGAAAAAAAAAAAAAGCACTAAACAAACACTAACTTTTTTTTTTTTTTTTTTTTTTAAACACAAAACACAGACACTAAACACACACTAAGCTAAGCTAGATGAAATAAATGTACACTAACAGTGTGTACACTTACTACACAAAATTTAACTAAACTGAACACAAAACTTAGCTTTTATAAAAGCTCTTTAGGGAAAACTAAACAAAATTTGAACTGAGATGCCTATCAAATATCACTGAACAGCGAACCTGCAAGATCTAACAGTAACACAAGATGAACAAAACTTAGCTTTTAGAAAAGCTCTTTTATAAAGCTCAGCAAAATGTGTTCTGAAATCTCTTGCAAATATAACTGAACAGGGAGGATTGCAGGATCAAACAGTAACACAAATGAAAAAAACAGCACAAAACAGCACAAAACGTAGCTTTGAAAAAAGCTCTTGGGTCTATTGCTTTGAAAAAAGCAGTTGATATACTGGAAAAGATCCACTGGAATCACTAAATAGCAATGCTGGTGATGATCTAAATCAATCAAGAACAAAGACACAGGAAACCAGGAACACAGAAACAGCCTCCACACTCTATAGCAAGCTTCTGAATCTGCAATGAAATGGTGCTGGGAGTGAGCTTATATAATGTCCATGCAGGCAGGTTCCTATTGGTTGCTAACCTGTGACGAGTGTGGAAGGAGAACTCTGATTGGCTCTGATGCAAAAGGGCGGAGCAAATAATCGCGCAATATTCCTATTGCCGAATATTCGCATTGCGAATATTCGGCAATATAAAATGATCGCTTCAGCTACTCGGCCCAATGGCTCTAATCATACCAGCAATGCTTTCAGACGTCTATGGAGATCACTAGGATGTGATCTGTTTTAAAAATGAAACTGTAAAAATCGCTCTGATGCGGAAGATCGGGGCGAGGAAAATAATCGCGCGATATTGCGTTTGCCGAATAATCGCATTGCGATCTTTCTGGAAAATTCAATGAACGCTTCAGCTACTCGGCCCAGGGTCTCTAATGATACCAGCAATGCTTTTAGACGTCGATGGAGATATCTAGGATGTGATCTGATTCAAAAAAAAAATTGTAAAAAATCGAATATTCGGAATTGCGAATATTCACCGCGAATTTCGAAATATAGCGCGATTTCTCGAATATGCTATATTCGAGTCGAATATTCGCAATGCGAATATTCGTGAGCAACACTAGTGTTTATGTGAGCAACAAATCACATTGTATATTTAAGAGTTAATGGCATTCCCACATGTTTTCTTAAAGCAACGTGTTGTTTATGCGGGTGTGAGAAATGTGTGCAATTTATACACAGTGGCCCAGATTCAAGAAGCACTTGCGCCCGCGCAACCATAGGTTGCGCGGCGCAAGGGCTTACTTGCTCCGGTGTAACGAGTGCCCCTGATTCAGGAACATCGCTACGCGGACTGCAGCCTAGGATGTGACAGACATAAGCCTCCTTATGCCTTCATATCTCAGGCTGCATTCTTGCGTTGGCCGCTAGGGGGCGCGGCCTTTGTGATCGGCGTATAGTATGCAAATTGCATACTACCACCGATTCACAAAAGTTGCGCGGGCCCTGCGCACGCAAGGTACGGAGTTTCCGTACGGCGACTTTAGCATAAGGCTGCTCCTGCTAATAGCAGGCGCAACCAATGCTAAAGTATAGATGCGCTTCCCGCTCGCGACGTTCAAATTTTACGTCGTTTACGTAAGTGAACCGTGAATGGCGCTGGACGCCATTCACGTTCACTTAGAAGCAAATGACCTTCTTTGCGACGTCATTTGCCGCAATGCACGTCGGGAAAGTTTCCCGATGGAGCATGCGCTGTTCGCTCGGCGCGGGAGCGCGCCTAATTTAAATGATTCCCGCCCCGGCGGGATCATTTACATTAGGCAGCCTTGCACCCGGCTGTTTAGCATATTGCCCGCGCAATTTACGGAGCAACTGCTCCGTGAATCGCGGGCAAAGCGCAATATTTGCGTGGGCGCAGAGAAAAAAATTTGCTCTTTGCCCACGCAAATATTGCGCGATTCTACCTGAATCTGGGCCAATGACTCCCGCACCCACACTGAGGTGAATGTGAACATTCTTGGTGGACGTGATTTTTCCTGGGGGGGGGGGGGGCAGCATTTTCTTCTTTTGGGATAAAGGTTTTGAATAAATAAAAAGTGATCACTGTAAGCACCCCTATCAGTGGTATTGGTTTGTCCCTAACTGCTAGAATATGCAGGACATATTCTTTTGAATAACAACATACTTACTGGCAGGATAAAAACCTTGGTTTGAGAGTAACTTGGTTTGAGAGCATTTTGCAAGACAAGCTATTTTTAATACATTTTGACTTGGTATAGTGTGATGTCACAACTGAGTATAAAAGAGAAGAGAGGAGCCTCTAAGTGTAGCAATATACATTTAACCACTTGCCGCCCGCCAATGACAGATTGACGTCGGCAAAGTGGTTGTAGAATCCTGACTGGACGTCATATGACGTCCTCAGGATTCTGAGCCGCTGCACGCCCCCGGGGGCGCGCATCGCGGCGATCGTTGTTGCGGGGTGTCAGTCTGACACCCCGCAACACCGATCTCGGTAAAGAGTCTCTCACGGAGACTCTTTACCACGTGATCAGCCTGTCCAATCACGGCTGATCACGATGTAAATAGGAAAAGCCGGTAATCTGTCAGACGCGAGTAGAGGAGAGCCGATCTGCTGCTCCTGTGACAGGGGGGGTTTGTGCTGATCAATCATCAGCACAGCCCCCCCGAGGATGCCCACTGGACCACCAGGGATGGCCATATAGATCACCATAAATAAAAAATAAATAAAGGATGCCACCCTAGACCACCAGGGATGAGGAGGACACAGAAAATGGATGCCAATCAGTGCCGCAATGAATGCCAATCAGTGCCCACAATGGGCATCACTGATTGGCAGGCATTGTTTGGCACTGATTGGCATCCATTAGTACAACACATACAATAGTGCCAATCTATGCCACCTATCAGTGCCCATCCATGCCGCCTATCAGTGCCCATCAGGCCCGGACTGGGACAAAAAATAGGCCCGGGCATTCTAAGCTGAGCAGCCCATTTTGTTAAAAACCAAAATTGGGGGGGCAATTTATCAGGGAAATGACTAATGTTAGCGCTTCAATGATCATGGCACCATGGTTGTTATGGTATCAGGATGATTGAAGAGCATTATTTCTATTATTACATTGTAATATAAAATTAATTGGTTCAACTCACCATAATATCGAATCAGTGGGAGCCCCGAGTGTGTCACTTGCCACGTCACTTGCCACAAGTTGCTGATTGTTACTTGCCACATCACCTGCCACACATTGCGGATTATCACTTGCCACGTCACCTGCCACAAGTTGCAGATTATCCCTTTCACGTCACCTGCCACACATTGCAGATTGTCCCTTTCACGTCACCTGCCACAAGTTGCAGATTGTCCCTTTCACATCACCTGCCACAAGTTGCAGATTGTCACTTGCCACATCACCTGCCACACGTTGCGGATTATCACTTGCCACGTCACCTGCCACAAGTTGCAGATTATCCC
This sequence comes from Rana temporaria, assembly GCF_905171775.1. Taxonomy (NCBI): domain Eukaryota; kingdom Metazoa; phylum Chordata; class Amphibia; order Anura; family Ranidae; genus Rana; species Rana temporaria. The sequence goes on from NC_053491.1 coordinate 490,287,431, forward strand.
TTTCACGTCACCTGCCACACATTGCAGATTGTCCCTTTCACGTCACCTGCCACAAGTTGCAGATTGTCCTTTTCACATCACCTGCCACAAGTTGCAGATTGTCACTTGCCACATCACCTGCCACACGTTGCGGATTATCACTTGCCACGTCACCTGCCACAAGTTGCAGATTATCCCTTTCACGTCACCTGCCACACATTGCAGATTGTCCCTTTCACGTCACCTGCCACAAGTTGCAGATTGTCCTTTTCACATCACCTGCCACAAGTTGCAGATTGTTACTTGCCACATCACCTGCCACACGTTGCGGATTGTCACTTGCCACGTCACCTGCCACAAGTTGCGGATTGTTACTTGCCACATCACCTGCCACATGTTGCGGATTGTCACTTGCCACAAGTTGCAGATTATCCCTTTCACGTCACCTGCCACACATTGCAGATTGTCCCTTTCACGTCACCTGCCACAAGTTGCAGATTGTCCTTTTCACATCACCTGCCACAAGTTGCAGATTGTCACTTGCCACATCACCTGCCACACGTTGCGGATTATCACTTGCCACGTCACCTGCCACAAGTTGCAGATTATCCCTTTCACGTCACCTGCCACACATTGCAGATTGTCCCTTTCACGTCACCTGCCACAAGTTGCAGATTGTCCTTTTCACATCACCTGCCACAAGTTGCAGATTGTTACTTGCCACATCACCTGCCACACGTTGCGGATTGTCACTTGCCACGTCACCTGCCACACGTTGCAGATTGTCACTTGCCACATCACCTGCCACAAGTTGCGGATTGTTACTTGCCACATCACCTGCCACATGTTGCGGATTGTCACTTGCCACGTCACCTGCCACACGTTGCAGATTGTCACTTGCCACATCACCTGCCACAAGTTGCGGATTGTTACTTGCCACATCACCTGCCACATGTTGCGGATTGTCACTTGCCACGTCACTTGCCACATCACCTGCCACAAGTTGCAGATTGTCCCTTTCATGTCACCTGCCACAAGTTGCGGATTGTCACTTACTACATCACCTGCCACACATTTGGGATTATCCCTTTCACGTCACCTGCCAAAAGTTGCGGATTGTCACTTACCACATCACCTGCCACACATTGTGGATTGTCACTTGCCATGTCACCTGCCACAAGTTGCGGATTGTCACTTGCCACATCACCTGCCACACGTTGTGGATTGTCACTTGCCACGTCACCTGCCACAAGTTGCGGATTGTCACATCACCTGCCACAAGTTGCAGATTGTCCCTTTCATGTCACCTGCCACAAGTTGCGGATTGTCACCAGGGCCGGTGCAAGGATTTCTGCCTACACAAGCGAAGCTCCATTTTGGCGCCCCCTCCCCCCCCCCCCAACGGCCACCCACCTCCCTTGCAAAAAATTTTCTTTCAATCATTTTTTTATATAAAAAAAACACACTAATTTGTGCTTTTGTAACCACGCCACACCAGAAATTCTTAGTATAATATACACCATACTACTAAATGTAAAACATACTGGACCCCTTTACATTACACAGCACCATACACCACTGGACCCCTTAACATTACATAGCACCCTGCACCTCTGGACCCCATTACACAGACACCCCCCAACAGTGCAGACCCCCACAGTACAGACACCCCTATAGTGCAGACCCCCACCCGACACAGTACAGACACCCTTACAGTGCAGACCCCCATCCCTATAGTGCAGACACCCCTACAGTGCAGACCCCCACCCCTATAGTGCAGACCCCCACAGTACAGACACCCCTACAGTGCAGACCCCCATACCCCACAGTACAGACACCCCTATAGTGCAGCCCCCCACAGTACAGAAACCCTTACAGTGCAGACCCCAACCCGACACAGTACAGACACCCCTACAGTGCAGACCCCCACCCCTATAGTGCAGACCCCCACAGTACAGACACCCCTACAGTACAGACCGACACCCCTATAGTGCAGACTCCCACAGTACAGACACCCCTACAGTGCAGACCCCCACCCCTACAATGCAGACACCCCTACAGTGCAGACTAGAGGTAGACCGATATGGGTTTTTCTCTGGCCGATACCGATATTTCAAAATTGGGGCGGCCGATGGCCGATATTTTAGGCCGATATTTTAGGCCAATATTTTAGGCCGATTTTTGCAGCCGATATTTTTTTTTTTTTCATTATCTCAGGAAATCTAGGTTGGGGAGGAGGTTATTGTTTGGGTGGAGAGGTAAAGTGCAGCCTATCAGTGTCCAACAGTGCCACCTCATTAGTGTCCACCAGTTCAGCCTGTCAGTGCAACCTCATCACTGCCTACCAGTTCAGCCCATTAGTGTCCATCAGTGCCACCTCATTACTGCCCACCAGTGCCACCTCATAATTATTAAAAAAGAAAAAAAAATACAATCTTAGTCATTTTAAGGAGGGGGGTACAGAGAGGTGGTTGTGGAGGAGGGGGGTACAGAGAGGTGGTTGTGGAGGAGGGGGGTACAGAGAGGTGGTTGTGGAGGAGGGGGGGTACAGAGAGGGCTGTAAAGCTACTTCTCTGTGCCCCCTCTACCGCCACCTCTCTGTACCCCCTCCTCTACAGCCACCTCTCTGTACCCCCCTCTACAGCCACCTCTCTGTACCCCCCCTCCTCCACAGCCACCTCTCTGTACCCCCCCTCCTCCACAGCCACCTCTCTGTACCCCCCCTCCTCCACAGCCATGTGTTGTGGAGAGGGTGGATGGTGCTAGGCGTGGGTGGGAATGCGTTGTGGAGAGGGGTGGGTGGGGATGCGTTGTGGAGAGGGGTGGGTGGGGATGCATTGTGGAGTGGGATGGATGGTGCTTGGCGTGGGTGGTGATGCGTGGTGGAGAGGGGTGGGTGGTACCCGCCTCCTCCACAGCCACCTCTCTCTGTACCCGCCTCCTCCACTGCCATGTGTTGTGGAGAGGGTGGATGGTGCTAGGCGTGGGTGGGGATGCGTTGTGGAGAGGGGTGGGTGGTGATGCGTTGTGGAGAGGGATGGATGGTGCTGGGTGTGGGTGGGGATGTGTTGTGGAAAGGGATAGATGGTGCAGGGGATGCGTTAGAGAGGGATGGATGGTGCTGGGTGGGGATGTGTTGTGGAAAGGGATGGATGGTGCAGGGGATGCGTTAGAGAGGGATGGATGGTGCTGGGTGGGGATGAAGATGATTGTGTTGCATTGTGAAGATGGATGAGGATGACTCTGTGGGGATGAGAGTTACATTGTGAAGAGAATTTCCATCCACAATGTAACTCTCATATCCACCCAGAGTCATCCTCATCCATTTTCTCAATGCCAGCCTGTCAACCTCAGCCAGGTTTCCCTTTAAACAGGAGTTTAAATAAAGTCTGCAGGGGGGGGGGGGGCACAGTAACACACACAATTTCTGTGACTTACCCTCCATCCATGCTGCTTCCTGGTATTTATACAATAACATCATTAGCATGTGACAAGCCTCTGCTGCCTGACTAGTAACTCGACCCCAGCAGGAGATCGTGGCCAGCACTAGCTAAACTTCTCTTCCTTCCCTGCTGAAGGGAGCATGCTGGCTGCTTGTAATTTTTTTTTGTGATGGACGCTGATGAGCTGACCAGCCAATCTGCATGCACATGATAGGGCTAGGTGCATGCAGATTGGCTGGTCAGCTCATCAGCGTCCATCACAAAAAAAAATTACAAGCAGGGAAGCACGGCCACGATCTCCTGCTGGGGGGAGTTACTAGTCAGGCAGCAGAGACTCGGGTTTGTCACATGCTAATGATGTTATTGTTCTTCTGCAACAGCTCGCCGGGGGAGGGGGCGGGGCAGTGCGGTGCCAGTGAAACTTTTTCTCCCTCCCTTCTCCTCTACAGACGCCGTTCCCGCAGGACTCGTTCAACTCCGGACAATAAAAAAAAAAAAAAAAAAAGTAATCTTTTCGCCCCATCACAGGCTGCGGACCTGCCCGCCCCAAGCGGCCGCTTGGTCCGCCTGGTGGTTGCGCCGGCCCTGATTGTCACTTACTACATCACCTGCCACACATTGTGGATTGTCCCTTTCATGTCACCTGCCACAAGTTGCAGATTGTCACTTACCACATCACCTGCCACACATTGTGGATTGCCACTTGCCACGTCACCTGCCACAAGTTGCGGATTGTCACTTACCACATCACCTGCCACACATTGTGGATTGCCACTTGCCACGTCACCTGCCACAAGTTGCGGATTGTCACTTGCCACGTCACCTGCCACATGTTGCGGATTGTCACTTGCCATGTCACCTGCCACATGTTGCGGATTGTCACTTGCCACAATTTGCGGAATGTCACTTGCCTGCCACCAGATGCAGATTGTCACTTGCCACCTCACCTGCCACACCTTGCGGATTGTCACTTGCTAAGGTGGTGTTTTGCTTGTCAGAGTCAGGTAGCAGAGAGATGATGTAATCTCCCTGCTGCCTGCACAGTGAGGGCGAAAATTACTGCCGGTATGCAAGGCGGGCACCGGGCGGTGAAAGATGATGTCATCTCTCTGCTCCCCCGGCCGCTGGCTTGTTGATTGGCCAGCCACCCACACACCCACAGAGCCGACCAGCTGACCGCCCACTCTCTGACTCTCACTCACTGCTGAACCGCCCGCTCAGACTCTCTGGTGCCAAATTCCGCAACTAAAACTAATTTCTCTCGGGAGTGGCAATTTCCCTGCGTCCGCCTATTGAACACGGCCAAATTACAGTACCTATAAATCTCCATAGGCAACGCTTTTAAAGTCTTTACAGTTACCAGTTTAGAGTTACACAGGAGGTCTGGTGCTAGAATGATTGCTCTCACTAGGTTTGCGGTGATACCTTACATGTGTGGTGCTATTGGGTGGTGCTATTGGCATTTATTTATTTTTCATCAACTTTATTGCTGTTAAAATGGCATGAACAACATCCCTTGTAATAGCATGGGCCGTGACAGTTCCTCTTTTATGGAGAGATCTGGGGTCTATTAGACATCAAATCTGTCCTCTGGCCTCCAATGGAGCCAATCAGTCTGATCGGTAATGGCCAGGTAACCAAAGAGCCAGAACAGGAAGTGACTAAACCCTCGCTCCTTGTTTCTGACGTCACAAGGTAAGAGGAATAAGATCAGTTCCTCTCACTGTGTGCCTAGAGCTGGATGCCACCAGTTGCATCCTTACTGGGTTGCCCACTCACACAGGAGAGCCTGGTGAAGGCGGCGGTGGGAGGGGGTATATATATATATATATATATATATATATATATATATATATATATATATATATATATATATATATATATATATATATATATATATATATATATATATATATATACACCCAAAAGGTGTCCCAAAGTCGGACTGCATTGCATTGCCGGTTTGAAATCATGCGAGTTCAGATGAACTCGCACAATTTCAAACCGGCAATGCAGTCTGACTTTGGGGGAAGATTTGTCTATTCAAATTGCCCCCGAAGTCGGCAAAAGTAGTACAGGAACTTCTTTTGGGAATTGGTGCGGCGCTGCAAAGTCGATGACACACTGATTCGGACAGTGCTATTGCCGGCTATAGCCGCTGATTTGGTATGTGATTTGACATGTCAAATCGCATGCCAAATCGGCCCAATGTGAATGCAGGATGCCTTTTGGGTACAAGAACTGTCCTTCTCTCACACAATCTCTGACACCATCACTTTGCCCCTTTTACACTAGAGGCGCTTTTCAGCCCTTTTCAGGCGTTTTAGAACTAAAAATAGTGCCTGAAAAGTGCTAGTAGGGTGCTTTTAACCCCCACTAGCGGCCGCGGAAGGGTTAAAACCGGCCGCAAAGCGCTGCCCCTTTGATTTCAATGGTCAAGGGAACTTTAGGAGCGGTGTCCTGCTAGCAGCATCTTTGAGGCGCTGTAAGGAGTGGCAGTGCACCGCTCCAGTGTGAAAGCCCTCTGGCTTTCACATTGGAGTGAAAGGAACGGCTCTTTCAGGGCGCTTTGCAGGTGCTAGTTTTAGCGGTATAGTGCCTGCAAAGTAACCCAGTGTGAAAGGGGTACAAGAGCATTGCTGGTTGGTTTGGAGAGTTTCGTAACCTGTAACAACCAGATTTCATGATTCTGCACTTAGGCTTCTTTCACACTGGGGTGCTTTGAGGGCGCTAAAGAGCTAAAAATAGCGCCTGCAAAGCGCCCTGAAAAAGCGTCTCCCAGGGCTTTCACACTGTAGCGGTGCGCTGGAAGCACGCTCAAAAAAGTCCTGCCAGCTGCATCTTTTGAGGCGCTGTAGGAGCGGTGTATCCACCGCTCCTAAAGCGCTCCTGCCCATTGGCGGTTTTAACCCTTTTTCGGCTGATAGCGGTGGTTAAAAGTGCCCCGCTAGCGGCCGAATAACGCCACAAAAAGGACAGTAAAGCGCCGCTAATAACAGCAGCGTTTTACCGCCGACAGCGCACCGATCCAGTGTGATAGTAGCAAGTTCTGATTGGCAGCTGTGGAGAAATACCTCCTGCTAGTAAATATATATATCATTTCATTGATATCATGAGACTGGCAGACTTTATCAGCTTCTTCTTGCTAGTGATCCAACTAGCAAGAAGAAGCTGATGAAGTCTGAAAGTCTCATGATATCAATGAAATTAAATATATATTTACTAGCAGGAGGTATTTCTCCACAGCTGCCAATCAGATTTCAGGGTCGTTTAGGCATTTTTATTTAACTGCTTATTAAAAACAATGACAGGCAAGCTATTAAAAAAAAAACAAAAAAACAAAAAAAAACATTGGCAGGCTGCCATACTGTGTCACTTACCTTTCTAGACGTCGAGCTCCCTTTAAGACACCAGGCCTCCTCCAGCAGCTCCTCCCCCTTCACAGTCACATGACCGGCCTGACGTAATGAAGCCCTCCTTGCTCCTTCCTTCTAAGCCTAGAACAGAAGGCTGGCCGGCGGCCGTGGAGGCGGCTGTGGAGCCTGCCGTGGCGCAGCCATGCCAGCACAGGGAGAAGCCCAGACGCTGCCTCAGAGTGTGGGGGGGACCCGGCCGGACACCTGCCTAATAGAAATGCGGCCGTCTCCGCGGAAATCGGCCGCGAATACGGCCGCGATTTTAGCGCAGAGAGGCCGGCCAAGCAGCTGAGCATGGGGACATGTTAACTGTCGGCCTGGCTGCCGAGGCCCACCGGGCATATGCCCGGTGTGCCCTATGGCCAGTCCGGGCCTGGTGCCCATCCATGCCGCCTATCCGTGCCCATCCATGCCGCCTATCCGTGCCGCCTATCCGTGCCCGTCCGTGCCGCCTATCTGTGCCCATCTGTGCCACCTATCCGTGCCCATGCGTGCCGCCTATCCTAGCCCATCCATGCCGCCTATCAGTGCCCATCCGTGCCGCCCATCAGTGCCGCATATTAGTGCCCATCAATGCCACCTCATCGGTGCCCATCAGTGCCGCCTCTTCTTTCCCCGTCAGTGCAGTACCATCGGTGCCCATCAGTGAAGGAGAAAACTTACTTATTTACAATGTTTTATAACAGAAACAAAAAAAACTATTTTTTTTCAAAATTTTCTGTATTTTTTTATTTTTTTTGCAGAAAATAAATATCGCAGAGGTGATCAAATACCACCAAAAGAAAGCTCTATTAGTGGGTACAAAATGAAAAAAATGTAGTTTGGATACAGTGTAGCACGACCGCGCAATTGTCATTCAAAGTGCAACAGCGCTGAAAGCTGAAAATTGGTCTGGGCAGGAAGGTGTATAAGTGCCCCCCGGGAAGGAAGTGGTTAATGAAGGTACATTTAGCAACATATTGCTACACTTATCGCGTACACACGATCGGATTTTCCATCGGAAAAAACCTTGGATGGTTTTTCCGACGGAATTCCGCTCAAGCTTGGCTTGCCTACACACGGTCACACAAAAGTTCTCTGAACTTTCGTCCGTCAAGAACGCGGTGACGTACGACACTACGACGAGCCGAGAAAATGAAGTTCAATGCTTCCGAGCATGCGTCAAATTGTTTCAGAGCATGCGTCGGAATTTTGCACGTCGGAATTGCTACAGACAATCGGATTTTCACTAGGCTGTGCCAGACTCCATAGATAGGTTCCTGTGTGGTGAAGTTAGACGCCCCAAGTGGCCAGGGTTTATTTTATGTTTGATTTTGTTTATGCTGTTTGGATGCTTGCACTTGTTTCCAGCAAGATGGAAGAATAAACCAAATTCTTTGTTTTCAACCGTCTTCGACTGCCTGTCTGTATAAATTCAGTGTGTGGTGATCCCATCCAGGGGGTCACACACCCCGCTACCGAGCGAACCCCTTATGTTTGTTCCCCCCCCCCTACTGGACAGCCTTGGAGCTCGGTCAGGTATAGATTTTTAGGGGGACCACGTGCATTTTTTGATTTCACGCCTCACTGCCTATGACAGTTTCGGAGGCCATGAAAATGCCCAGATAGCACAAAACCCCCCCAAATGACCCCATTTAAAAAAGTAGGCATCCCAAGCTATTGTTGAGTGTTTTGCAGATCTTGCTTTTTGTCACAAGGTTTTGAAAATTGAAAAAAAAAAAAATTCCTTTCTTAATTTTCAAAAACAAATTAAAGCTGCACAGTACTCACTGTGCCTCTTAGCAAATACCTTGGGGTGTCTACGTTCCAAAATTGGGTCATTTGGGGGTGTTTTGTGCTATCTGGACATTTCAGGGCCTCCGTAATGTTAGGAGCAAATCGCCCCTCCATCCCTGCCCCCATGCTTCGACATATATGCTTTTTTTATTTTTTAACTGTGGTGGTGAAATCACCTCCTACAGCGCTGGAGTCGGATACGCCTGACCTTGGCCGTCGTAACTCCGAATCTGCGCCGTCGTATTTTTAAGCGTATTCTCAAATTGAGATACGCTTAAATGTTGCTAAGATACGACCGCCGGCGCCGTCGTATCTTAGCTGTCTATTTACGCTGGCGGCTAGAGGCGCGTGCGCTGATTTACGCCTAGAATACGTAAATCAGCGAGATACGCCTATTCACGAACGTACGCTTGCCCGTCGCAGTAAAGATACGCCGTTTACGTAAGGCGTTTTCAGGCGTAAAGATAATCCACCCAAAAGATGGCGCAGCCAATGTTAAGTATGGACGTCGTTCCCGCGTCGAATTTATACATTTTTACGTTGTTTGCGTAAGTCGCGCGTGAATGGGTCTGGGCGTAATTTACGTTCACGTCGACGTCATTTGGAGCATGCACACTGGGATATGTCCAAGGACGGCGCATGCGCCGTTCATTCATAACATCATTTACGTGGGGTCATGCTTTATTTACATAAAACACGCCCACCTCTTCACAATTTGAATTAGGCGCGCTTACGCTGGCACATTTACGCTACGCCGCCGTAACTTAGGACGCAAGTGCTTTGTGAATACAGCACTTGCCTCTCTAACTTGCGGCGGTGTAACGTGAATGACATACGCTACGCCCGCATAACTTTAAGCGGCCGTACGTGAATCTGGCTAGTAGGCCTCTTCACTAGTGTACCTTTGATTGGACATTTTGGCCTCTAAATTTACTGGTACACTAGTGAGACTCACAGGAAAAAAGAGCGACTGCTTCAAACGCTACCAAAAAAATGTTATCATTCGCAGGAATCAGGCCTGACTCTGCAAATGTTGCAGTTACGGGTTTAGGGCCAGATTCACAAAAGAGATACGACGGCGTTTCTCCTGATACTCTGTCGTATCTCTGTTTCTATCTATGTGACTGATTCATAGAATCATTTCCGCATAGATATCCATAAGATCCGACAGGTGTAATAGTTTTACACTGTCGGATCATAGGATGCAGTACCGCGGCCGCCGCTGGGGGGAGTTTGCGGCGTAAACCAGCGTCGGGTATGCAAATTAGGAGTTACGGCGATCCACGACGGTTTTTCGCGTTCGCTACGTCGCCGCTAGTCTAGTTTCCCGTCGCAAAGTTACACTTTTTTTTTGGTGCTCTAACTTTAGTCAGCAAGTGTATTGCTGTCTAAAGTATGGCCGTCGTTCCCGCGTCGAAATTCAAAATTTAACGTCGTTTGCGTAAGCCGTCCGGGAATCCGGAAGTACGCTACGCGCGTCGGCGTTCAAAAAAATGACGTCACGGCGCGCAAAGCACGGCGGGAGTTAGGAAACGGAGCATGCGCAGTAGGTCCGGCGCGGGAGCGCGCCTAATTTAAATGGCACACGCACATTTGAATTGGCCCGCCTTGCGCCGGAGGCCGCGGACGTAGTTTTCATCGCAAGTGCTTGGTGAATCAGGCACTTGCGATGAAAAATTGCGGCGGTGTAACTTATCTAGGATAAGTTACGCCGCCGCGATTCTACGTGAATCTGGCCCTTAGTGTTTTGGAAGTGACAGTGATCGAACGATACTGCATTTGGGTGGGGTGGGCTGTGTTGGGCAGAGGAGCTAAACGCAGGTGCTAGCAGGTATCTGGGATGATCCCGCTAACGCTGCATTTTTGGGAACCCTAAAACTAGAGCTGCACGATTAATCGTCAAGAATCGTTATC